>NC_065452.1:77300154-77442654 GCF_917563875.1 Diabrotica virgifera virgifera | reverse complement strand
TTCGACCACCACCGATATTCTACACGACGTGTTTCGAGCTCATGTCAAGCTCTCGTCAGGAACATCTAGGTGGATGGTCGAGGTGTAAGAAAATGCTTTTGGCCTTTCTGGTAATAATAAAATAACCAGACTTCAGTACACTTGGTACGACATCTATATGAATTAAACGAAAAGATTTCTCTGATATACAGAAGAAATCTTTTCCGTAGCGGACGCGAAAATGTAAATTTCAAAGTCTTCATAAAAGACGATGAACGACAAAAGACACCTCTTTGTGTCAGAGATTTGTCTACAAAGCCACGTTATTCGCTACACATTCTTCAATAACGGAGAAAAACCGTGATATGAAAGGAAACGGCGATTGCATTTTATTTCACTTCGACCACCACCGATATTCTACACGACGTGTTTCGAGCTCATGTCAAGCTCTCGTCAGGAACATCTAGGTGGATGGTCGAGGTGTAAGAAAATGCTTTTGGCCTTTCTGGTAATAATAAAATAAACAGACTTCAGTACACTTTTTTTTTTTTTTTTTCTTCCGGAAGCCGTCCGTGCATGCACCCCGGTGGCACTGCAGCTTTTCAGCTTATTGTGCTTCCTTCCATTTGTTCTCATGACACCCAATCCAATAATGCAGTGCCCTTTACTAGCCTGTAAAGGTCCATTGGGTTAGTGCCATACACTGTCGGACCTGGTTTGCAGTCTCCATATATTGCTTGTCTCTTACGATCCAGTGCCTCGCAATCGCACAATAAATGTCTGACTGTCTCGGTCTCTCTATTGCATAGTCTGCAGCTGAGATCTCCGTTATATAGTCCTATCGTGTGTAGGTGTCCTTTTACTGGAAAGTGTCCAGTTAAGAAACCTGTAATAATTTTGAGCTGATTCCTGTTCATTTTGAACAGTTCGTCAGCTCTTTTTGCGCATGTCTGAGGTATAAATCTCTTTGCATGCTTTTGCGTGGGAATTTCTTCCCAGTATTCTTTGTGCTGTCTTCGTATCCAGCCTCTTAATCGGTCTCTGATTGTGCTTTTGGGCACTCCCAGTGCCGGTTCTGGACCGAAGTATCCTGTTGCTGATCCTCGTCTTGCAAGTTCGTCAGCTTTTTCATTACCAGCGATCCCTTGATGTCCAGGCACCCAAATGAGTTTTACCTCATTATGTTCCGCCAGGGTGTCAAGTTCTTCGCGGCATTCCCATACAAGCCTTGAGGTTATCCTTGGGTTCTTTAAAGCTCTCAAGGCCGCTTGGCTGTCTGAACAGATATTGATTCTCTTATTAGTATAAGTCCTCAATCTGTTTATCCGTGCACAGTGCAGGATTGCATATACCTCCGCCTGAAATACAGAGGTATATTCTCCTAGTGGGATGGAACCGTTATAGTTCCTATCCTCACTATATACTCCTGATCCCGAACCATCTTCTGTCTTGGACCCATCTGTATACCAGGTGTGGCCCTCATACTTCAGATGTCTGCCAGGATCTTCCCATACCTCTCTGGAGTGTATTTCCACCTGAAAAGGTATTTCCATTTTATATTTGGGGATACAATGGTCTGTTATCATCTCCCATATTGGATCCCCGCATATATCATTGATGCTGCAGTGTCCTTTGCCCACTGCAATTTTGCTTTGATTACCCTGCAGTCTATGTAACCCCATCCTTGCCTCGCCCTTCACTGTGATGTGTAAGGGAGGAAGGTCTAGTAAGGCTTCCATTGCTGCAGTTGGTGTGCCTCTCATTGCTCTTGTTATGCTGAGACAGACAAGCCTTTGTATCTTGCCTAACTTCTCTATAGCATTTCTCTGTTGCACCTTTGGCCACCAGACCAATGCTGCATACGTTATTGTGGGCTTTACCATCATGTTGTATATCCAATACATCATGTCCGGTTTAAGTCCCCATGTTCTGCCATGTGTGCGTCTGGTCACCATTAAAGTGGCCATCGCTCTTTTGGTTATTCGTTCCAGGTGTTGATTCCAGGTAAGCCTTGAGTCTATTATGACTCCGAGATATTTTACCTCCCTCTCCACCTTTAGGGAGATCCCCATGAGATTCACAGGTCCTATTCCCTCTAATTTTGTCCTTCTGGTGAAGGCTACTATTTTGGATTTGTGAGGGCTTACGGACAATCCTACCTCACTTGTCCATTTTGATACTACATTCAGGGCCTGTTGCATGTTATCCCTGACAGTTGTATTGAACTTGCCCTGAGCCAGAATGACAAAATCATCTGCATAGCCCAGGACATTATATTTTTTCCTGTTGAGCGTTCCAATCAGTCCGTCCATAACCAGATTCCACACTAACGGAGATAATACACCTCCCTGTGGGCATCCTCTGGCAACCCGTGCTGACATGGTCTCGCCCATCAGTGTCGAATATACCACGCGGCTTTTAAGCATGCATTCTATCCACCTGCAGCTTATTTCATCCACTCCTTTCAGCCGGATAGCTTTTGTGATTGCATCGAATGAGGTGTTGTTGAAGGCTCCCTCTATGTCGAGAAAGGCTCCCAACATCACCTCTTTGTTTTCCAGAACATACTCCACCCTCCGTACTAGATGGTGCAGTGCTGTTTCTGTTGATACACCTGGCCTATATGCATATTGGTCTTGTTCTATTGGTCTTTCAACCAATATTCCATCCCTAATATGTCTATCTACCAGTTTTTCCAATGTCTTTAGTACAAAGGACATCAGACTTATTGGTCTAAGGGACTTCGCAGTCATACGTCCACCCTTACCAGGCTTAGGTATGAATGCTACCCTTGTCGACCTCCAAGCAACCGGTACATACCCCAGCGCAATACTTGCACGAAGTATTGTACACATTTGCTTGTACATTGCTTCTGTACCTTTTTGCAAAAGTACAGGATAAATCCCGTCCGTTCCCGGTGATTTATATGGTTTAAATGAACTTACTGCCCATTTTATTTTGTCTGGTGTCACCATCTCTTTTGCAGCTCTCCAGCTTCCCCTATTTCCATATTTCATGGTAACTGGTCCTTCTTGCTGTAGAACTTCTGGTGTCATCATTCTGGTGACCGACCCAGGGAAGTGAACATTGAAGAGTTCCCTCAGCGTCTCTTCACTGGTCTGTGTGTAATCGCCTGACTCCATTTGGAGCGTGGCGATATTGCTCTTAGGTTCTTTCGAGAGAACCTTTTGGAGTCTAGCCACTACTGCAGTCTGTTCTATCTCCTCGCAGTGCTTCCTCCATGATTCTCTTTTGGCTTTCCGTAGAGCCTTGTTATATTCAGTCAGAGCTTTGCGATATTCGCTCCACTCGCCTGATCTCTTGGCAGAATTGAATTCTTTTCTCGCATCTCTCCTTCTTTTAGCAAGTTCATTGTTCCACCAGAGCACTTTCCTGTTGGAGCTCCTCACTGTTACGCGACAGTTATCTTTATATGCTTCTATGACTATATCCTGAAATTGTTCAGTAGCCATATCTAGCTCTATTGTGTTCCTTATCCTCTTTATAGCCCCACGAAAACTATATGTCAGGTCTTCTTGATACGCTTCCCAATCAGTTTTCCTGGGGTTTCGATAAGTCTCTGTTTCGTGCTCATAGCCCGTTATTTCAAAGTATATGTGTCTGTGGTCTGAGAAACTCGCCTCATCAGACACATGCCAGTTCCTAACGATGCTGCTTGCAAATGCAGTCGCCATCGTTATATCGATAACCTCCTTCCTATTAGCAGTCACAAAGGTAGGTTTGTTGCCTACATTTAGTATGTCTAAATTATATTCCATAATAAATTGTAGTAAGTGCTCACCTCTTTCGTTGTTTCCGGTGCTCCCCCAGCTGATGTGATGTGAGTTGGAGTCACAACCGATGATTATCTGTGATCCTTTGCCTCTACAGTCTCTCATCAGCTCCTCCAATTCCCTTGGTGGTGGTGGGTTAGGATCATCATAGGGCAGATAGGCTGATCCGAGTATTATCTCCTTCATCCTACCTCCCTCTGTAACTTTTAGTATTACTGCTGTTAGATCCCTAGAACAGAAATTAGTTAACGGCAGTACCTTAATGTTGCTTTTAGCTATTATGCAGGTTCTTGGTACTTCAGCGGATCTACTGTAAATCAGTTCTCCACTTATTCCTGAGAGACCTTTTATTTTACCCTGGTTTACCCAGGGTTCTTGGATGAGAGCAACATCAAACCTTTCCATCGCCACAGCAAGTTCTGCCGAAGCTGCCTTACTGTGTTGAAGGTTGGCTTGGATCACTCTCACCTTTGTCATCTCCATCTGTCTCCCGCACGATCTTGAATGCTACCCTTCCCATCCTATAAAAGGCCTTGAGTTGGGTCTGCTTCAAAGCCCTAAAGGAGACCTTGTCGATCGAGTACGCAAGGATTTCTCCTTGCCCCTCGACCTTCTGGCTTTTCAGTGTCCAGTCTGTCGTATTGAGCCCTGCATTCTGCTTGCCCAAGCGACTCCTGAACACTTTTTCGCTTATGCCGGTCTCAGGCACGTGCACAAGCACAATCGGTCTTCTCAAGTCCTTGGATTCGATCAACTTCAAAACCGCCGACTCCCAGAGATCCCGAAGCTCTCGTACCGTCCCCTCCAGCCAAGATTTGGTAGGCTCATTCGCGCAGTGGATCCACAGAATCCCCGCGCTGAATGTAGTTCTTAGGAACTGCAGTGGATTCTGACTTCCGCCGGGTGCCTTATCCACTGCCTCTTCCAGTTTTGTTCCAACCAGTTCTGCTTGTTCCTGGTTCAGTTTTACCTCAGGATGACGTCTGTCTACCACCGCCATCCTCAGTTTGTCTGTCACTTCGCCGTAAGTGCCAGTCTGCGTTTTACTGCCCCTTACCTCTTTAGCGCTAGCAACTGTGCCAGTCTGCGTATTACCGCTCCTGGTCGCGTTGTTAGCTGCTTGTTTCGTAATTCCCTTCGGTCTTTTGGCCTCGGGGTTTTTTGTTGGGGTCGAGTTGTCAGACCGGGTCCTTTTCACTCCCGTGGTCTGGTCACTTTTCCCCTTTTGGCCTTTGGTCTTATGTGGGTTCTCTTTAACCCACGTCCCAGCAGCTATTTTTTCGGCTTTCTTAAGCCTCCGTTTTTGAGCCCCAGATAGCTTTTTTGTCACGAGACTTTGTTTCTCGAGGCTTGTCTCTAGCTGGTCAGCTTCAATACCTCTCTCCTCGGCATGGTCTGCTGTTTCCACAGCTCCCTTGTCCGTGTCTTCTATATGGTCTGCTGCTCCCGCAGCTTCCATTCTTGTTTCTTCGGAGAGGTCGCCCATTTCTGAGTCCCTCTCCGCTTGTTTAATGTTTCTCTTTGGTTTCACGATTGTTCCCACGAGTAGGGTCGAAATAAATGTCGAGTACGGCAGTGCGCCCTTACCGCACCAAGGCTATATTCCCCTAGAGTTCGCCATCTCTCTAGGGCATCGCTTCAGATACACTTTACTCCCTGTACCATGCATCCCGTTGGCACGATGGTGTTACACCTTAGGATTGGGAGGATGGATCATTTGGCGTTACCCAGGGTGCACCACGTGGAGGCGATCCAACGCTACACCCCCTTCAGTACACTTGGTACGACATCTATATGAATTAAACGAAAAGATTTCTCTGATATACAGAAGAAATCTTTTCCGTAGCGGACGCGAAAATGTAAATTTCAAAGTCTTCATAAAAGACGATGAACGACAAAAGACACCTCTTTGTGTCACAGATTTGTCTACAAAGCCACGTTATTCGCTACACATTCTTCAATAACGGAGAAAAACCGTGATATGAAAGGAAACGGCGATTGCATTTTATTTCACTTCGACCACCACCGATATTCTACACGACGTGTTTCGAGCTCATGTCAAGCTCTCGTCAGGAACATCTAGGTGGATGGTCGAGGTGTAAGAAAATGCTTTTGGTCTTTCTGGTAATAATAAAATAACCAGACTTCAGTACACTTGGTACGACATCTATATGAATTAAACGAAAAGATTTCTCTGATATACAGAAGAAATCTTTTCCGTAGCGGACGCGAAAATGTAAATTTCAAATTCTTCATAAAAGACGATGAACGACAAAAGACACCTCTTTGTGTCACAGATTTATCTACAAAGCCACGTTATTCGCTACACATTCTTCAATAACGGAGAAAAACCGTGATATGAAAGGAAACTGCGATTGCATTTTATTTCACTTCGACCACCACCGATATTCTACACGACTTGTTTCGAGCTCATGTCAAGCTCTCGTCAGGAACATCTAGGTGGATGGTCGAGGTTGAAGAAAATGCTTTTGGCCTTTCTGGTAATAATAAAATAACCAGACTTCAATACACTTGGTACGACATCTATATGAATTAAACGAAAAGATTTCTCTAATATACAGAAGAAATATTTTCCGTAGCGGACGCGAAAATGTAAATTTCAAAGTCTTCATAAAAGACGATGAACGACAAAAGACACCTCTTTGTGTCACAGATTTGTCTACAAAGCCACGTTATTCGCTACACATTCTTCAATAACGAAGAAAAACCGTGATATGAAAGGAAACGGCGATTGCATTTTATTTCACTTCGACCACCACCGATATTCTACACGACGTGTTTCGAGCTCATGTCAAGCTCTCGTCAGGAACATCTAGGTGGATGGTCGAGGTGTAAGAAAATGCTTTTGGCCTTTCTGGTAATAATAAAATAACCAGACTTCAGTACACTTGGTACGACATCTATATGAATTAAACGAAAAGATTTCTCTGATATACAGAAGAAATCTTTTCCGTAGAGGACGCGAAAATGTAAATTTCAAAGTCTTCATAAAAGACGATGAACGACAAAAGACACCTCTTTGTGTCAGAGATTTGTCTACAAAGCCACGTTATTCGCTACACATTCTTCAATAACGGAGAAAAACCGTGATATGAAAGGAAACGGCGATTGCATTTTATTTCACTTCGACCACCACCGATATTCTACACGACGTGTTTCGAGCTCATGTCAAGCTCTCGTCAGGAACATCTAGGTGGATGGTCGAGGTGTAAGAAAATGCTTTTGGCCTTTCTGGTAATAATAAAATAAACAGACTTCAGTACACTTTTTTTTTTTTTTCTTCCGGAAGCCGTCCGTGCATGCACCCCGGTGGCACTGCAGCTTTTCAGCTTATTGTGCTTCCTTCCATTTGTTCTTATGACACCCAATCCAATAATGCAGTGCCCTTTACTAGCCTGTAAAGGTCCATTGGGTTAGTGTCATACACTGTCGGACTTGGTTTGCAGTCTCCTTATATTGCTTGCCTCTTACGATCCAGTGCCTCGCAATCGCACAATAAATGTCTGACTGTCTCGGTCTCTCTATTGCATAGTCTGCAGCTGAGATCTCCGATATATAGTCCTATCGTGTGTAGGTGTCCTTTTACTGGAAAGTGTCCAGTTAAGAAACCTGTAATAATTTTGAGCTGATTCCTGTTCATTTTGAACAGTTCTTCAGCTCTTTTTGCGCATGTCTGAGGTATAAATCTCTTCGCATGCTTTTGCGTGGGAATTTCTTCCCAGTATTCTTTGTGCTGTCTTCGTATCCAGCCTCTTAATCGGTCTCTGATTGTGCTTTTGGGCACTCCCAGTGCCGGTTCTGGACCGAAGTATCCTGTTGCTGATCCTCGTCTTGCAAGTTCGTCAGCTTTTTCATTACCAGCGATCCCTTGATGTCCAGGCACCCAAATGAGTTTTACCTCATTATGTTCCGCCAGGGTGTCAAGTTCTTCGCGGCATTCCCATACAAGCCTTGAGGTTATCCTTGGGTTCTTTAAAGCCCTCAAGGCCGCTTGGCTGTCTGAACAGATATTGATTCTCTTATTAGTATAAGTCCTCAATCTGTTTATCCGTGCACAGTGCAGGATTGCATATACCTCCGCCTGAAATACAGAGGTATATTCTCCTAGTGGGATGGAACCGTTATAGTTCCTATCCTCACTATATACTCCTGATCCCGAACCATCTTCTGTCTTGGACCCATCTGTATACCAGGTGTGGCCCTCATACTTCAGATGTCTGCCAGGATCTTCCCATACCTCTCTGGAGTGTATTTCCACCTGAAAAGGTATTTCCATTTTATATTTGGGGATACAATGGTCTGTTATCATCTCCCATATTGGATCCCCGCATATATCATTGATGCTGCAGTGTCCTTTGCCCACTGCAATTTTGCTTTGATTACCCTGCAGTCTATGTAACCCCATCCTTGCCTCGCCCTTCACTGTGATGTGTAAGGGAGGAAGGTCTAGTAAGGCTTCCATTGCTGCAGTTGGTGTGCCTCTCATTGCTCTTGTTATGCTGAGACAGACAAGCCTTTGTATCTTGCCTAACTTCTCTATAGCATTTCTCTGTTGCACCTTTGGCCACCAGACCAATGCTGCATACGTTATTGTGGGCTTTACCATCATGTTGTATATCCAATACATCATGTCCGGTTTAAGTCCCCATGTTCTGCCATGTGTGCGTCTGGTCACCATTAAAGTGGCCATCGCTCTTTTGGTTATTCGTTCCAGGTGTTGATTCCAGGTAAGCCTTGAGTCTATTATGACTCCGAGATATTTTACCTCCCTCTCCACCTTTAGGGAGATCCCCATGAGATTCACAGGTCCTATTCCCTCTAATTTTGTCCTTCTGGTGAAGGCTACTATTTTGGATTTGTGAGGGCTTACGGACAATCCTACCTCACTTGTCCATTTTGATACTACATTCAGGGCCTGTTGCATGTTATCCCTGACAGTTGTATTGAACTTGCCCTGAGCCAGAATGACAAAATCATCTGCATAGCCCAGGACATTATATTTTTTCCTGTTGAGCGTTCCAATCAGTCCGTCCATAACCAGATTCCACACTAACGGAGATAATACACCTCCCTGTGGGCATCCTCTGGCAACCCGTGCTGACATGGTCTCGCCCATCAGTGTCGAATATACCACGCGGCTTTTAAGCATGCATTCTATCCACCTGCAGCTTATTTCATCCACTCCTTTCAGCCGGATAGCTTTTGTGATTGCATCGAATGAGGTGTTGTTGAAGGCTCCCTCTATGTCGAGAAAGGCTCCCAACATCACCTCTTTGTTTTCCAGAACATACTCCACCCTCCGTACTAGATGGTGCAGTGCTGTTTCTGTTGATACACCTGGCCTATATGCATATTGGTCTTGTTCTATTGGTCTTTCAACCAATATTCCATCCCTAATATGTCTATCTACCAGTTTTTCCAATGTCTTTAGTACAAAGGACATCAGACTTATTGGTCTAAGGGACTTCGCAGTCATACGTCCACCCTTACCAGGCTTAGGTATGAATGCTACCCTTGTCGACCTCCAAGCAACCGGTACATACCCCAGCGCAATACTTGCACGAAGTATTGTACACATTTGCTTGTACATTGCTTCTGTACCTTTTTGCAAAAGTACAGGATAAATCCCGTCCGTTCCCGGTGATTTATATGGTTTAAATGAACTTACTGCCCATTTTATTTTGTCTGGTGTCACCATCTCTTTTGCAGCTCTCCAGCTTCCCCTATTTCCATATTTCATGGTAACTGGTCCTTCTTGCTGTAGAACTTCTGGTGTCATCATTCTGGTGACCGACCCAGGGAAGTGAACATTGAAGAGTTCCCTCAGCGTCTCTTCACTGGTCTGTGTGTAATCGCCTGACTCCATTTGGAGCGTGGCGATATTGCTCTTAGGTTCTTTCGAGAGAACCTTTTGGAGTCTAGCCACTACTGCAGTCTGTTCTATCTCCTCGCAGTGCTTCCTCCATGATTCTCTTTTGGCTTTCCGTAGAGCCTTGTTATATTCAGTCAGAGCTTTGCGATATTCGCTCCACTCGCCTGATCTCTTGGCAGAATTGAATTCTTTTCTCGCATCTCTCCTTCTTTTAGCAAGTTCATTGTTCCACCAGAGCACTTTCCTGTTGGAGCTCCTCACTGTTACGGGACAGTTATCTTTATATGCTTCTATGACTATATCCTGAAATTGTTCAGTAGCCATATCTAGCTCTATTGTGTTCCTTATCCTCTTTATAGCCCCACGAAAACTATATGTCAGGTCTTCTTGATACGCTTCCCAATCAGTTTTCCTGGGGTTTCGATAAGTCTCTGTTTCGTGCTCATAGCCCGTTATTTCAAAGTATATGTGTCTGTGGTCTGAGAAACTCGCCTCATCAGACACATGCCAGTTCCTAACGATGCTGCTTGCAAATGCAGTCGCCATCGTTATATCGATAACCTCCTTCCTATTAGCAGTCACAAAGGTAGGTTTGTTGCCTACATTTAGTATGTCTAAATTATATTCCATAATAAATTGTAGTAAGTGCTCACCTCTTTCGTTGTTTCCGGTGCTCCCCCAGCTGATGTGATGTGAGTTGGAGTCACAACCGATGATTATCTGTGATCCTTTGCCTCTACAGTCTCTCATCAGCTCCTCCAATTCCCTTGGTGGTGGTGGGTTAGGATCATCATAGGGCAGATAGGCTGATCCGAGTATTATCTCCTTCATCCTACCTCCCTCTGTAACTTTTAGTATTACTGCTGTTAGATCCCTAGAACAGAAATTAGTTAACGGCAGTACCTTAATGTTGCTTTTAGCTATTATGCAGGTTCTTGGTACTTCAGCGGATCTACTGTAAATCAGTTCTCCACTTATTCCTGAGAGACCTTTTATTTTACCCTGGTTTACCCAGGGTTCTTGGATGAGAGCAACATCAAACCTTTCCATCGCCACAGCAAGTTCTGCCGAAGCTGCCTTACTGTGTTGAAGGTTGGCTTGGATCACTCTCACCTTTGTCATCTCCATCTGTCTCCCGCACGATCTTGAATGCTACCCTTCCCATCCTATAAAAGGCCTTGAGTTGGGTCTGCTTCAAAGCCCTAAAGGAGACCTTGTCGATCGAGTACGCAAGGATTTCTCCTTGCCCCTCGACCTTCTGGCTTTTCAGTGTCCAGTCTGTCGTATTGAGCCCTGCATTCTGCTTGCCCAAGCGACTCCTGAACACTTTTTCGCTTATGCCGGTCTCAGGCACGTGCACAAGCACAATCGGTCTTCTCAAGTCCTTGGATTCGATCAACTTCAAAACCGCCGACTCCCAGAGATCCCGAAGCTCTCGTACCGTCCCCTCCAGCCAAGATTTGGTAGGCTCATTCGCGCAGTGGATCCACAGAATCCCCGCGCTGAATGTAGTTCTTAGGAACTGCAGTGGATTCTGACTTCCGCCGGGTGCCTTATCCACTGCCTCTTCCAGTTTTGTTCCAACCAGTTCTGCTTGTTCCTGGTTCAGTTTTACCTCAGGATGACGTCTGTCTACCACCGCCATCCTCAGTTTGTCTGTCACTTCGCCGTAAGTGCCAGTCTGCGTTTTACTGCCCCTTACCTCTTTAGCGCTAGCAACTGTGCCAGTCTGCGTATTACCGCTCCTGGTCGCGTTGTTAGCTGCTTGTTTCGTAATTCCCTTCGGTCTTTTGGCCTCGGGGTTTTTTGTTGGGGTCGAGTTGTCAGACCGGGTCCTTTTCACTCCCGTGGTCTGGTCACTTTTCCCCTTTTGGCCTTTGGTCTTATGTGGGTTCTCTTTAACCCACGTCCCAGCAGCTATTTTTTCGGCTTTCTTAAGCCTCCGTTTTTGAGCCCCAGATAGCTTTTTTGTCACGAGACTTAGTTTCTCGAGGCTTGTCTCTAGCTGGTCAGCTTCAATACCTCTCTCCTCGGCATGGTCTGCTGTTTCCACAGCTCCCTTGTCCGTATGTTCTATATGGTCTGCTGCTCCCGCAGCTTCCATTCTTGTTTCTTCGGAGAGGTCGCCCATTTCTGAGTCCCTCTCCGCTTGTTTAATGTTTCTCTTTGGTTTCACGATTGTTCCCACGAGTAGGGTCGAAATAAATGTCGAGTACGGCAGTGCGCCCTTACCGCACCAAGGCTATATTCCCCTAGAGTTCGCCATCTCTCTAGGGCATCGCTTCAGATACACTTTACTCCCTGTACCATGCATCCCGTTGGGACGATGGTGTTACACCTTAGGATTGGGAGGATGGATCATTTGGCGTTACCCAGGGTGCACCACGTGGAGGCGATCCAACGCTACACCCCCTTCAGTACACTTGGTACGACATCTATATGAATTAAACGAAAAGATTTCTCTGATATACAGAAGAAATCTTTTCCGTAGCGGACGCGAAAATGTAAATTTCAAAGTCTTCATAAAAGACGATGAACGACAAAAGACACCTCTTTGTGTCACAGATTTGTCTACAAAGCCACGTTATTCGCTACACATTCTTCAATAACGGAGAAAAACCGTGATATGAAAGGAAACGGCGATTGCATTTTATTTCACTTCGACCACCACCGATATTCTACACGACGTGTTTCGAGCTCATGTCAAGCTCTCGTCAGGAACATCTAGGTGGATGGTCGAGGTGTAAGAAAATGCTTTTGGCCTTTCTGGTAATAATAAAATAACCAGACTTCAGTACACTTGGTACCACATCTATATGAATTAAACGAAAAGATTTCTCTGATATACAGAAGAAATCTTTTCCGTAGCGGACGCGAAAATGTAAATTTCAAATTCTTCATAAAAGACGATGAACGACAAAAGACACCTCTTTGTGTCACAGATTTATCTACAAAGCCACGTTATTCGCTACACATTCTTCAATAACGGAGAAAAACCGTGATATGAAAGGAAACTGCGATTGCATTTTATTTCACTTCGACCACCACCGATATTCTACACGACGTGTTTCGAGCTCATGTCAAGCTCTCGTCAGGAACATCTAGGTGGATGGTCGAGGTGTAAGAAAATGCTTTTGGCCTTTCTGGTAATAATAAAATAACCAGACTTTAATACACTTGGTACGACATCTATATGAATTAAACGAAAAGATTTCTCTAATATACAGAAGAAATCTTTTCCGTAGCGGACGCGAAAATGTAAATTTCAAAGTCTTCATAAAAGACGATGAACGACAAAAGACACCTCTTTGTGTCACAGATTTGTCTACAAAGCCACGTTATTCGCTACACATTCTTCAATAACGAAGAAAAACCTTGATATGAAAGGAAACGGCGATTGCATTTTATTTCACTTCGACCACCACCGATATTCTACACGACGTGTTTCGAGCTCATGTCAAGCTCTCGTCAGGAATATCTAGGTGGATGGTCGAGGTGTAAGAAAATGCTTTTGGCCTTTCTGGTAATAATAAAATAACCAGACTTCAGTACACTTGGTACGACATCTATATGAATTAAACGAAAAGATTTCTCTGATATACAGAAGAAATCTTTTCCGTAGCGGACGCGAAAATGTAAAGTTCAAAGTCTTCATAAAAGACGATGAACGACAAAAGACACCTCTTTGTGTCACAGATTTGTCTACAAAGCCACGTTATTCGCTACACATTCTTCAATAACGGAGAAAAACCGTGATATGAAAGGAAACGGCGATTGTATTTTATTTCACTTCGACCACCACCGATATTCTACACGACGTGTTTCGAGCTCATGTCAAGCTCTCGTCAGGAACATCTAGGTGGATGGTCGAGGTGTAAGAAAATGCTTTTGGCCTTTCTGGTAATAATAAAATAACCAGACTTCAGTACACTTGGTACGACATCTATATGAATTAAACGAAAAGATTTCTCTGATATACAGAAGAAATCTTTTCCGTAGCGGACGCGAAAATGTAAATTTCAAAGTCTTCATAAAAGACGATGAACGACAAAAGACACCCCTTTGTGTCACAGATTTGTCTACAAAGCCACGTTATTCGCTACACATTCTTCAATAACGGAGAAAAACCGTGATATGAAAGGAAACGGCGATTGCATTTTATTTCACTTATTTCAAAAGTGAAATAAAATTCAATCGCCGTTTCCTTTCATATCACGGTTTTTCTCCGTTATTGAAGAATGTGTAGCGAATAACGTGGCTTTGTAGACAAATCTGTGACACAAAGAGGTGTCTTTTGTCGTTCATCGTCTTTTATGAAGACTTTGAAATTTACATTTTCGCGTCCGCTACGGAAAAGATTTCTTCTGTATATCAGAGAAATCTTTTCGTTTAATTCATATAGATGTCGTACCAAGTGTACTGAAGTCTGGTTATTTTATTATTACCAGAAAGGCCAAAAGCATTTTCTTACACCTCGACCATCCACCTAGATGTTCCTGACGAGAGCTTGACATGAGCTCGAAACACGTCGTGTAGAATATCGGTGGTGGTCGAAGCGAAATAAAATGCAATCGCCGTTTCCTTTCATATCACGGTTTTTCTCCGTTATTGAAGAATGTGTAGCGAATAACGTGGCTTTGTAGACCAATCTGTGACACAAAGAGGTGTCTCTTGTCGTTCATCGTCTTTTATGAAGACTTTGAAATTTACATTTTCGCGTCCGATACGGAAAAGATTTCTTCTGTATATCAGAGAAATCTTTTCGTTTAATTCATATAGATGTCGTACCAAGTGTACTGAAGTCTGGTTATTTTATTATTACCAGAAAGGCCAAAAGCATTTTCTTACACCTCGACCATCCACCTAGATGTTCCTGACGAGAGCTTGACATGAGCTCGAAACACGTCGTGTGGAATATCGGTGGTGGTCGAAGTGAAATAAAATGCAATCGCCGTTTCCTTTCATATCACGGTTTTTCTCCGTTATTGAAGAATGTGTAGCTAATAATGTGGCTTTGTAGACAAATCTGTGACACAAAGAGGTGTCTTTTGTCGTTCATCGTCTTTTATGAAGACTTTGAAATTTACATTTTCGCGTCCGCTACGGAAAAGATTTCTTCTGTATATCAGAGAAATCTTTTCGTTTAATTCATATAGATGTCGTACCAAGTGTACTGAAGTCTGGTTATTTTATTATTACCAGAAAGGCCAAAAGCATTTTCTTACACCTCGACCATCCACCTAGATGTTCCTGACGAGAGCTTGACATGAGCTCGAAACACGCCGTGTAGAATATCGGTGGTGGGCGAAGTGAAATAAAATGCAATCGCCGTTTCCTTTCATATCACGGTTTTTCTCCGTTATTGAAGAATGTGTAGCGAATAACGTGGCTTTGTAGACAAATCTGTGACACAAAGAGGTGTCTTTTGTCGTTCATCGTCTTTTATGAAGACTTTGAAATTTACATTTTCGCGTCCGCAACGGAAAAGATTTCTTCTGTATATCAGCTAGAGCAAGGTTACCATTTTTGGTCAGATTGTTAGAAGACCCGCAGTCGCAAGGCTACAACTAACATTGCCAAAGAGGTAAGGCTACCTCCTTGTATTAGCTTATTAGAGTATTAGCCAATGATTTTGCTTATTTATTTTTATATTTGTACTCGATTATCCAACATCATTTTATATATATCATTTTATATATATATATATATATATATATATATATATATATATATATATATATATATATATATATATATATATATATATATATATATATATATATATATATATATATATATATGAAATATACGAAAGGATTTCTCTGGTGTACAGAAGAAATCCTTTCCGTAGCGGCCGTGACCATGTGAATTCAAAGTCTTGATAAAAGACTATGATACTTGATAAAAGACAAAGTCGTACCTAGTGTACTGAAGTCTGGTATTTTATTATTACCAGGAAGGCCCCATGCATTTTATTCCCCTTCGACCACTTCACCTAGGTGTTCCTGACGAGCGGTTGACATAACCTGCGAAACACGTCGTGTAGAATACCGGTGGTGGTCGAAGTGTAATAAAATGCAATTGCCGTTCTTTCATATATATATATATATATATATATATATATATATATATATATATATATATATATATATGCTTTCTGTTGTTTTCCGGGTTTGACTCCGAGTTGAATAATTTTGGTTTTGAGAAAAACCATTATTTTGACGACGTTTACCGTAACTTATATAGTTGATCCTGATGTATTTGCTTGACCTGCGCGTCTCTTGGATCTTGTGATTGGTCCAGTATATGTTGGGGGGTCTGGAAGTGTGACACGCGTAGATGTCGCTGCTTGATTTATTTTGGTCTTTTTCTTCAATACCGTTTTCCATGTTGTAGGAAGCCGTTGCGCATCATCTCTTTTGTTTAGACCGTTGGGATTTCTTTCGATTTCTATCGATTCTCTGATTTCACGGTTTCTTTTTATTTCTATGTTTGCTAACATCGTTGTTTGGTTCAAGTTTATTTTATGTCCTGTATTTGCGACATGTTGTGCAAGGGATGACGTGGTTTCTCCCCTTTCGATGGCATTTCGGTGTTCTTCTCGTCTTACATGGATTCTTCGGTTGGTCTGTCCAATGTACGACTTTCCACAATCCCCACACGGAATCTCGTATACTCCTTGACTTTCTAACGATATTTTGGTTTTTGGTGTTGGTAGAATAGTTGAGATCTTTCTGTCGGTGTTAAATATCGTTTCTATGTTATGTTTTCTCAGCACTCTCCCTATTTTCTCTGTTGTACCCTTAACATATGGCAGAATGGTTTTGCCGATCGGTTTTTCGTCTTCTGTTAGGTCCTTCATTCTTCTTCGAGCATTTTGAGCTTTTTCGATGATGTATGTTGAGAAGCCGTTTTCTCTTAACGCTGTTTTCACATTATGCATTTCTTCATTTTGATGTTCTTGGTCTGTCAGTCTTTTAGATCTTGTAATCAAGGTTTTGATGACTGAATGTAATTGTGCAGGATGGTGGTGTGAAGCTACATTTAGATATCTATCGGTATGTGTCGGTTTCCGATACACTGTATGGCCTATGTGTCCGTCTTGTTTCTTTATTATTAACACATCTAGGAATGGTATTTGATCGTTTTCTTCCAGTTCCATAGTAAACTGAATTTTATGGTGGATATTGTTGATGTGTTCTAAAAATGCCTTTAGTTTTTCTTCTCCGTGGGTCCAGATGATAAAAGTGTCATCCACGTATCTAAGCTAAAGTTTAGGTTTGTATTCAGCTGTTTCTATTGCCCGCTGTTCTATTTCCTTCATAAACAAGTTCGCTATTACTTGTGACAGTGGAGAACCCATCGGTGCTCCCTCAACTTGTTTATATCTTTGCTCCTTATAGATGAAATATGTGTTATTTAAACAGTGTTTGGTTAGGTTTAGAGTATCCGGTAATATTGGGTACTTTTTGCTTATGATGTCCAGTGTCCAGTGATTCGTCTATAGGAACATTCGTGAAAAGTGAGACTGTAAATGTCCCGGCTCAAGAGTCACACCTTTTATACGCTCGATGAAGTGGCTCGCGTTCTTGACGTAAGAATCCGCTTCCTCCGCGTATGGTTGCAGCTGTTGGGCCAGAAATTTTGCCAGCGGTTGTAGGGGAGATCCGATGGAGCTCACAAATACATCAGGATCAACTATACAGGGTGTCCCAAAAGTACTGGAACGGTCGAATATTTCGCGTACTAAACATCGGATCGAAAAACTGAAAAATACGTGTTCAATCATTTTTAAAAGTCTATCCAATGATACCAAACACCAACCCCCACTACACCCCCTGGAGGTGGGGTGGAGGGTAACTTTAAAATCTCAAATGGAAACCCCTAGTTTTTCTTACAGATTTGGATTCGTTACGTAACAGTAAGCAACTTTTATTCAAGACATTTTTTCTAACTGTGGATAGATGGCGCTATAATTGAGAAAAACGATTTATCCTGATACCATAGGTAAATTATAGAGACGGTCTAATATCTCGAGAAATGTACTTCCAAATAAGAAACCAAAAAAAAGGTTTTTAATACTTTTCGAAAAGCTATCGGATAACACTATACATGACCCTCCAACCCACCCCCTTTCTGGAGGTGTGGGGGTAACTTTAAAATCTTAAATAGCAACCCCCAATTTTTATTACAGATTCGGATTCCTCATGAAAAATTAAGCAACATTTATTCGAAACGTTTTTTAGAATTGTCGATAGATGGCGCTTTAATTGGAAAAATACGATTTATTAGCGCCATCTATCAGCAATTTTAAAAAATGTTTCGAATAAATGTTGCGTAAGTTTTCATGACGAATTCGAATCTGCAATAAAAAGTGGAGGTTGCTATTTAAGATTTTAAATTTACTCCCCACCCCGTCTCCAGGGGGTGGGTTGAAGGGTCATTTTTGGTGTTAGTCGATAGGTTTTCGAAAAATATTAAAAACCTGTTTTTTGGTTTCTAATTTGGAAGTGTATTTCTCGAGATATTAGACCGTTTCTATAATTTACCTACGGTATCAGGATAAATCGTTTTTCCCAATTATAACGCCATCTATCGACAGTTCTAAAAAATGTCTTGAATAAAAGTTGCTTACTTTTACGTAACGAATCCAAATCTGCAAGAAAAACTAGGGGTTTCCTTTTGAGATTTTGAAGCTACCCCCAACCCCACCTCCAGGAAGGTGTAGTGGGGGTTGGTGTTTGGTGTCATTGGATAGATTTTAAAAAATGATTGAACACGTACTTTTCAGTTTTTCGATCCGATGTTTAGTTTGCGAAATATTCGACCGTTCCACTACTTTTGGGACACCCTATATAAGTTACTGTATCGTGAATAAAAATTCAGTCTACTTCAAGCAACAGCGAGAAGCGGAACTACCTGGCTTGACAATGGCAAGTGAGATCTTGCCGAAACGTCGTCAAAATAATGGTTTTTCTCAAAACCAAAATTATTCAACGCGGAGTCAAACCCGGAAAACAACAGAAAGCATATATAGCTCCCGCGGAAACTTCAAGTGTAATATATATATATATATATATATATATATATATATATATATATATATATATATATATATATATATATATATATATATATATAAAAACATAAGATGTAGATCTTTGAAACACACTCAGTGAACCAAAGATCCAAGGTTATTGGTTTAACGACCACTCGTACGAAATCAAATAGATGAAATAGAGAATGTGGAAAAATCCCCTTACGAACAATTCACACATCCACCATTTCGGGCTGGGAAAAATTTTTCGAATAGAATCAAAGATCCAAACACCAGTTCTTAGAAATGTGTTTCGCCCTCTTCAACCTCCGTGGGCTCATCGGTAAAGATGAGAGGTTGAATATCTTTAGACACATTCCATCAAAAAACAACATCCGAGACATAGATGTTATGTCTCGGATATGTTATGTATATATATATATATATATATATATATATATATATATATATATATATATATATATATATATATAAATGGCGAAATACATTTCTAAGAACTGGTGTTTGGATCTTTGATTCTATTCGAAAAATTTTTCCCAGCCCGAAATGGTGGATGTGTGAATTGTTCGTAAGGGGATTTTTCCACATTCTCTATTTCATCTATTTGATTTATATATATATATATATATATATATATATATATATATATATATATATATATATATATATAAATGTAAAGAAAAAAGAAGTACTTTGTTGACTTGTTTATAAAAAACACTTTTCGAGTTTCGGTGGGTTGGAGTCAATAAAAAGGGGCTGTTAGAATACTATTTTTTATTACTCGAGCTTTCGAATGTGTTTACATTCATTTTCAAGAGCTAAAAAGTAACTGAAAAAGTGGAAACAAAGGTCATGTAAAAATATAACTCACCAGATAAATCTAGATTGGTTATTAAAACTTGCTAACATTAATACATATAAATAAGAGGAAAACTATTAATATCCATAAAATGAATTCTTCCCAGACTGCATAATATACATTAATGGCCAAAAGATTTAAATTTTTGAAATGAATTTTGAATTTGAATGATCGGTAAATTGGAAAAAAATTTTAATACAAAAAGTCAATGTCAGTGAAAAAATCAGCCTACATCGACAAGTAGCTAAAAGTAATTTATTTAAATATATTATAACGTGATGATTTGTTAAAAAAAAAGAAAGAAGAAATAAATAAGTAGAGAAAAAAAATATTTTAGTAGTTTACAGAAGTACAAAAGAAATGTAATAAGGATGTGAAAAAAGTGAAATATTTATGTTGCTCTGAATATTATTTAAAATTATAAGGAAATGATGTAACTATAAATTTTGCTTAAATTTTGAATTTCTGATCTTTTATTTAAACTATGATCACATCTACTAATTGATACCATTACTTTTTAGCTCTTGAAAATGAATGTAACCACATTCGAAAGCTCGAGTAATACAAAATAGTATTCTAACAGCCCCTTTTTATTGACTCCAACCCACCGAAACTCGAAGTGTATATATATATATATATATATATATATATATATATATATATATATATATATATATATATATATATATATATATATATATATATACATCCCGCTATCATTATGTCATCTTTTCATGTTGCAGTCATTTGGCATCACCAAGAAATACTATCATTTTCGAATTTTAATTCGTGTATGTTTGTTGAGCGCATTTTTTAACGCCCTGTATCGTTCTCAGTTTTCTAAAATTTTAATTTTAAAAATTTAAATTATATACAAAAATTTTTACACTTCATAACCATTTTGACTTCCACCACATAAAAATGTGTATTTCCCATCATTTTGCCGCTTTTCGACGTTGCCACCAGTTAAAAATACCGATCTTTTGAGGACAGGTGGAAAAGGTCTATTGTAAACTTAGAGGATGGAATATTTTGGTAAAATATTCCATCCTCTCAGATTATAAACTACATAAAAGGTAGGTTCTTTACCTGTTCAGCTGGATTACCAAGCAAGGGTCTAAATATTTTACGAGTTGAATTGTGTTTATTTGATTTCATCTGTTAAATTAAAATTTCTCATACCGACTTAAAATATATGTTTGAAAAATTCATTTTATATTTTCGTTTAATTTACTTAGGGTTTTTGGTCAGAATTTTGAAGAAACGCTTGGTTTGACATAAAATTTGGGACACGTACCTATAGCTAATATGTTAAAGAAAAAAAGTGATATTGTGCCGATATGTGCTTTTGATCTGGAGGTGAGTTTCGTCGGTTATAGGGTATGAAAACAAATACGTTCAAATAAGTCCGGAATTGGATAAACTGACTAATTCTAAGCAACTTCTATTTTATAGCGTTTTTCACTAAGTCAATACTTTTAGAGATATTTGCGAGTAAATATGTTCATTTTTCAACAAAAAAAAAAAACGTTTTTATACGGTTTTTGGCAAATAACTCAAAAAGTAGGTACTTTATTGAAAAAAAATTAGCAAATAGTAAATATAGCTTATAAAAAAGTGAAAAAATGGTATATGTGTCAGGTCTGTAGACCCAGTAGAAGCAGAGTTATTGCTAAGCTTTGTTTTAAAACCAAGAGGAGTAGGTAAACTAAATGGCAGATTCACACCCAAGAAAGTCACTAGAAATATCATCAGATAAATCTTCTTTTTTGGTTGATCATATCGGCCTTTGACGGTAGTCTTGACTAAAAATCTAAAAATAAAAGGAAGAACGCAGAAAATACAAAAATTGCTGATAAAATAAATAAACTAACCTATGAAATGCCAATAGTGTCAAAATTTGATATGAGTAAAATTGCCTGAGGTTGTACCAATTACAAACAAGGTGTACGGCGCGGGAAATTTGAATGACTCCTCTTGTTTAAAAACAGACTATAGTGAAAAATAAGCTCTTATATCTCAAATTCCAAATCGAATATTTTAACGTGAAATAAAAAAAATGAAACACTTTTCTGGGAAAACTTATTACAACTTTCTTAAAGTGTTTAAGAAAACGTTTATTTTTATTTTTTTTTAAAGTTTCCAGCAGCAAGAGTAAGCAGGTTACGCTCAAAATACAGTTGTTCCTTTTTTTTTTTTGGTTAAAAATATTCTAAAAACTCCCTCTAATTAACAGCCCAAATGGAATTAATCGTTACCACTTTACAAGTAACTTTATGTATTGTTTGTGTTTGTAAGTTTCATCAGTTCAAAGTGCTTATTTGTGGAAAAATTTGATTTTAAAATAAATTTTTTTAAATCTTTAATTTTGAAAAAAAGACTTTTGTCAAAATAACTTAAAAATTATTAGTGATACCAAATATCTTAAAGAGTAAAAAATGTAGGTGTTGCTTTTTTAAATATTTGGAATTTTTTGATTTTCTGGAAGACAAAAATTGGTTAAGATATGGCTGTTCAAAATTTGCATATACATACTCGTGACTAGTGATTCGTTCGAGGCCTTTCAACAAAACCCCTTTCAAAAATAAGCATTTTGAACCAATGCAACTTACAGATCATATACAGGGTTTCCCCGAAAATAGTGCGTTCCTTAAAGGTATAGATAGAAAGCACAATGTAGAGCAAAAAAGTCTTATAACATTTTATTCTAAATTCAGCCGTTTGACCAAAAAACGAAAATACATTTTGATATGCAAATTGATACTCAATTAGTAAATAAACAAGGGGTCCCATTAGATTAAATTTCACAGTCACAGGTTCTTCTACGCCATGTTGCCAGGTCATATAAATTTATGAAAATAAAAATTTACTCTTATGGAGAACAACGTAATTTTTGTTGAAACGGTTAACTTTAGGAAAAAATGTTACAACACCTTTTTGTTCTAAATTGTGTATTATATCCACACCTTAAAGGAACGCACTATTTTCGGAGACACCCTGTATAAACAATACATTTATCTAAAGTAACGTGTGAAGCGGTAACAATTAATTTTCATGACTTTCTTTTGCCAAAAAAAAGGGAACGATTTTATTTTCAGCGTAACTTGCTTACTTTTCACGCTAGAAACTGTTTTAAAAACACCAAAAAAAATTTTTTTTTTAAACACTTTAAAAGAGTTATGATGAGTGTTTCCCGAAAAGTGCTTTATTTTTTTGGTTATTTTACGTTGAAATATTCGATTTGGTATTTGACGAATAAGAACCTATTTTTCATTAGCTGCAACCCTGCTTCTACTGGGTCTACAGACCTTATACTGACACCTCTTTTTCATAAGCTATATTATTGCTAGGAATATTTTCTTCGATAAAATATGTACATACTTACTTTTTGAGTTATTTGCGAAAATCCGTCCAAAACGTGTTTTTCTATGAAAAATAAACATATTCACTCGCACATACCTCGAAAAGTATTGACCTAAAACTTTTATAGAACAAAATTTGCTTAGAATTAGAATTAGTCAGTTTATCCACTTCCGGACTTATTTTGCACGTATGTTTTTTCACCTCCAAGAAGGGGTGAAAGTCACATCCAGGACAAGAGAACATATCGGCATAATCTCACTTTTTTCTTTGGCATTTTAGCTACGTGTGTGCCAAATTTTATGTCAATCCAAGCGGTTCTTTAAAATCTGGAGGTTTTGCGATATTTTATCGTGAGTGAATGGAATAATAATTATTACAACGGCAATTATTGCCGTTGTCACTTTTAGATAAGAAGTCATTATCACAATGATATAGTCAGGTTAACTGAATTGTATAATTATTGTTTTTATCATTAAATGTGAAAACCTAGAATTATCCATGTCTGTCCGTCAATAAACACAACTCGTCTATTAGTAGGACAGAAAGAATGACAAATAAGGTGTCAAATGAAAGCCTATAACCAAAATATGATATTACATGTGAGAAGTTTGACCTCGGACTGCCTGTTCCAGAGTTGCAACCGAAAGTACTGTTTTAAATTCGTCGAAATAGTACAAACTATTGGTCAACACGACTAAGAAAGACCAGAACAAATACATACTTCCGGTTTCATGCCTGTCTGTTCGTCCATATCTGTAGGTGAACAAAATTCATCCGTCATATCAGCTGACAAAAAGTTACACGAAGGGTTCAAATATCGACTGCCGGTTCAACTTCCGGTCACTTTTTGTGAAAAATTAGAACTTACGATGTCCAATTGCTTGTTACAATTTTTTTTATAAGTGTTCTACTCTATCTATTCTGACTTTTCATTAACTTACTTAGATCACATATAATTTAATACAGTTTTGATGTCAGGGTCTTCAAAATTTATGTGGTGAGTTCCGGTATGTGATGAATGAAAAACGACTCCATAAGCAGAAGAAAAAAGTGTTCTCAAGACCTAAGACAATACATCGACTCACAAGAGCGTTGTGACAGTAGCAAAAATTCGAGTTGGGGTTCTAATTACTTTCTCATGCGGCTTACTCTCCTGACTTGGCCCCCTCCGATTATTAAGTGTTCCCAAATCTGAAGAAATGATGGGCGAGTCACAAAGTTTCACAAAAAAGCGAATATTTCGCGAAATGAACGTCAGATCGAAAAACTAAAAAATGCGTGTTCAATATTTTTCAAAAGTCTATCGAATGATACCAAAAACGAACCCCCACGGAAAGGGGTGAGGAGTAAATTAAAAATTTTAAATACGAACCCTGCGATATTTCGCGAAATGAACATCAGAGTGCCAGTGTGTGCTTTTTTTCTGGGGATGAGTACCACCCCCTTCTCGAATGTGAAAAAATATAGGTCCAAATAAGTCCGTAAGTGGATAAACTAATTAAATTCCTTGTAACTTTTGTTTTTAGATGGTTTTTCGCAAATAAATCAAAAAGTAAGTATTTGATCGAAAAACTATTCCTAGCAAATATAAAGCTTATAAAACAGTAAAAAAAATGATGTATGTATGAAGTCTGGACACACAATAAAAACAGTTGGAGCTAATCAAAAGTTGGTTCTTATTCGTCAAATTTCAAATCGACTAGTTCAACGTAAAATGTCCAAAAAATAACGCACTTCTCGGGGAAAACCCGCCACAAATTTTTTAAAGAGTTTAAAAAAAGTTTTATTTTTGTTATATAAAAAGTATCTATTCTATCACCATCAGCATCAAAAGTAGACCGGGCAGTATCGTCGCCCCCGCTAGCGAAATTATTCCGATTCGATTTTTTTGCACAAACTTACTCAAAAAGAGGTCCTTATAACATATCCAAAGGGTGCCGGGCGGTGCATTGGTCGAAAAATTGTTTAAAAAATTTTTTTGAAACAAATTCACAAAAACAATTTTTTCATTTCGAACAATTTTTTTTTAGATAACTTGTGTCATTCTGGGCAAAAAAGGTGTCTTGCCATTTTTGTTTAAAATTGATTGTTGTCGAGTTATATGCGATTAAAAATTTGAAAAATGCGAAAATGGCCATTTTTAAGTCTTAATAACTCGATTAAAAGTTATTATTATGAAATTAAAAAGTGAGCAGATCAAGTTTCAAACCCTTGCTTCAAGGTCCTCAAGAGATTTTTGTCATTATTTTATTACAAAGCTGTTATTTTTAATTATTAATAATTAGCGCTATAGTCCCGGATTTATCGTCGCCCCTGTTAGTGAAATTATTCCGATTCGATTTTTTTGCACAAACTTACTCAAAAAGAGGTCCTTATAACATATTCACAAGGTGCCGTGGTCGAAAAATTGTTTAAACAATTTTTTAAACAAATCCACAAAAATAATTTTTTCACTTTGAACAATTTTTTTTTAGATAATTTTGGACATTCTGAACAAAAAAGGTCTCTTGTCAATTTTCTCTAAAATTGATTGTTGTCGAGTTATACGCGATTTAAAACCTGAAAAATGCGAAAATGGCCATATAACTCGACAAAAATCAATTTTAGAGAAAAATCTCAAGATACCTTTTTTGCTCAGAATAACCCAACTTATCTAAAAAATCGTTCGTAATGAAAAAATTATTTTTGTGAATTTGTTTAAAAAATTGTTTAAGGTGATACAGTAGCGATCAACAGGTAGCCAAAACGCGTTCCAAGATTGCGGCTGTAATTTTGAATATTTTTTCAAGATATTTGGCACACGTATCCGTAATATAATAAAGAATGGCGGTACAGAGCCCAATTTGAAAAATATATTTGGTAATATTTGAAAATTATTCTGTAATTAAATACAATATTAAAAAAACGAGCCTGTACCGCCATTAAGAAGAACAAAAAAATACACTTTCTTCAAATAAACTTTTTTATCCGATGCCTAGATTTTGTGTCATTTTGGAACTACTAAAATGTTTTATTTCATTAGTCCAAAACAAAATTTAAATTTTTTAATTCGACAAAATATTTCCACGCACAGGCTGTGGTCTGTATTAATTCGAGAACCAAGAGAGACAGCTCATTAACCGCCTTTCATTTTTTCTTAGAAAATAAACGATCTCTACACAAAGTACTTATAGGATAATACGCCGCCGTTATGAAATGATTGTAGGATGTTAAAATGACGAAGGATGTTTTACCCGGAAATCCGAATTTTATATACTTTTGTTATATTTAATACCCTAATAGCACACGACGTCCTTTGGACGTCCAAAATAGGTCAATTTTTGGTCCTAACGTCCATGGACCATAAACGGACGTCCTTTGGACGTCCGACGCTGGACGTACTTCGGGTGTACTAAATCTGTACGTCCTTTGGACGTCCGGCGTTGGACGTCCTTCAGGTGGACTAAATATGTACGTCCTTTGGACGTCCGGCGTTGGACGTCCTTCGGGTGGACTAAATATGTACGTCCTTCGGACGTCCGGTGTTGGACGTCCTTCGGGTGGAATAAATATGAACGTCCTTTGGATGTCCGTACTCGGACGAAATACGGACCTTTTCCAATCGTCCATATTGGACATATTCTACCAATAAGGGGATTAAACAGCAAAATTATTTAATAAAATATTAACTTAATTATGTTAATAAAATAGTTTAAATGGAAAAGATTATAAATCATATTTAATTCAAAACTGTTTATGTAGTTTAATATCTAATACATGTTTTTGTTTTTATGTAAAGTGTGAAAATCTGATCGGTAAATTATTCGTTATGTCCACTCTACATCAACAATAAATTGAACAAGAAATTGACTAAGTTATTGAAGGCCAAATTTGACGAGTACAAAATGTATGATTTGTAAAAGAAAATGAAGGAATTTGATGAAATAGAACAATTGGATATGTTTTATTTTGTCAAATTTCTTTATTTTCTGTTTATTCACGGCAAAATTGGAAGTAGAATTGTGTTTTGTATAAGCCAAATTTGACCTTGAATAACTTGTCGTCAATTTCTTGTTCAATTATTGTTGATGTAAAGTGGACTTTATAATGTTTTATTATTCCCGTTACCAAGATGATAGAAGTTTGGTAAACATCGCAAATGAATTTCACGGTCAGCTCTCTCACTCGGCTTATGTCTAGCTTGAATAAGAATATTTGCATTATTTAAGGGCTCTGTCAAGAAAGGCGATTGTCAAATATCTCGAGAACTAGACGTCATATCGAAAAGACTTTGGAATGCTTTTTTAATGGTTTTTCAAAATCTATATACTTATGCAATAGCAGGGTTCTTATTCTGCCTGCGAAAGCGGTGGGTGTAGCAACTTTGAATTTTCAACTAAAACCCTTTATTATTAATTAAATTAAATAGTTGAAATTTAGAATTAAAAATACACAACTTTTGTTTGAATCGATAATAGCTTCTTTAATCCAGTCGGAAGAGCTTCAAAATAGTCGTTTTGATGACATTTTTAGGGTTTAGGTAGTTAGCTTAAAACGTAAGAAATAAATTTGAACAGTAACGGATTAAGCCAACACAGAGCCTATCGCAAATGTATACTTTTCATTAATGTTTATTGATAAACAAAGCTCCAATTATATTTTACTTCAACTCATTTTAAGGCTATTTCAATAAACTAATCGGTTCTTTTTTCAGTTTTTTGGTAAAATATTGTAACTTATAGACGAAAATTCTTAAAATCGGCTATTTTTCATTAAATTGTCAATAAATAAATAAATTGCTCAGATTTACATAAATTTTGTTATTCCGTCCATATAGAAACTAAAACAATTGTTACGCAGTTACACTGATTGTCATAAAAACCGTGTATTTTTACTCATTTCTTTGAGCTATTTCACGTAATATCGAGATATAAGTTGTATTTTTACATAAGTTATATTAACGTTAAACTGACTTAATTTATAGTTTTATAAGCAACAATTAAGTATAGCGAAATTTATAAAACCTTGCTTAAATTGTTTTACATGCTCTATAATGCGGTTATCTTAAATTTTGTTTTGAATGTTTTTCTTCTTACTGGTAGACAAAAAATGGCAAAATGTGCATTTTTGACATCAAATTGTTGATAACCAACATAGTTACTACTCAAAATATTTAAAAAAACTAACCGTCGGTATAACAGGTGGCCTGGCAACCAGATGCAGAACAGTACCATACATGTTTTCCACTTTTTAGAACTTTCTTTAAGTGAAATTTAAAATCATTTACCACCAATAACTTACACCCATGTTCACTCATTACGAAATCTGTTACAAAATTTTCAACGATTTCAGCCATTTTTTCAAAATTTATTTGGATTTTCGCTAGTAATCCTTCCAAAAGACAATACATAAATGATAAGTACCTTTTACACCACCTTCAAGGAGGGTAATTTATAGAGGTACATACCTGGAATTATCATATGGACCGTTCACTCTTGTTAGAGTATAGTTCGCTCAAATATGAGCTCTTTTCATCCATTTCACGCGGTAAATTAGTCCGCTTTTCCTTTAGGTCGTAGTTCATAGGTTGTGATGTTTTTTGCCTTTTCTACTATCTTCTTCCACTCTCTCCGGTCCTGAATCTTTTCTCTCCAGTTTGCAATTTCCATCTTTGATATATCGTCTAGCAGTTGATCTTCCCATCTTATTTTTGGTCTTACTCTTGGTCTATTTTTTACTGGTTTCCAGTTCGTTATCTTCCTGATCAGTTCTTCTATCCCTCTTCTTTGTGTGTGCCCAAACCATCTGAACCTTTGTGCTTTAATGAATTTTACTATATCTTCTCCTTTATTTATATTTATTATTTCATGGTTCATCAGCTTTCTATATTCCTCTGTTTCTGTCTTTACTGGGCCATGTATTCTTCTCATAATTTTTATCTCATTTATTCTTAACTTTTCTTCGTTTTTTTTTTCGTAAGGCACATTACTTCTGCTCCATAGGCTATCACTGATCTGATTGCTGCTGTGTATATTTTTGATTTTGTTTTTCTGCTCAGGTTTTTGTCCTTGAGTAGTCGGTGATATTTTCAATATACTCTATTACCTGCTTTAATTCTTTCGTTTATCTCTATACTCCTTCCGTTTTTGCCGTCCACCATCACCCCCAGGTATTTGAAGCAGTCTACTCTCTGGAATGTATTTTCACCTATCTTTATTTCTGTTATTCTGTTGACATTGTCTCGTGTGCTTATAAGATATTTTGTTTTATTCTGATTGATTATTAATCCTCTCGTCTTTGCTTCTCTTACCAGGGTTAAAAGTGCCTCTTCTAGTCTTTTTTTTTATCTCGTGCTACCAGTCCCAGGTCATCTGCATATTCTATGATCTGTGTTGAGCTTTGAAGAATTGTCTTTTTCAGCCCTGTGTCCCTAATTACTCCTTCTAGAGCGATATTAAAAAATAGTGTCGTTGACAGACTGTCTCATTGTCTTACTTCAAGTTCTATTTTGATGTCATTTGTATCGTCCTCATTTGTTTTAACTTTTGCTGTTGAGTCTTTTATTGTCATTCTAGTTAGTCTTATCAATTTTGCCGGTATCTCCATTTTTTCATTTCTTTTAATAATTGTTGTCTGTATATGCTGTCGAAGGCCTGTTGGAAGTCGATGAATAGTATGTGTAATTCTATGTCATGTTCATAGCTTTTTTCAATTGTTTGTGTCAGTACGTGTATTGCATCTATTTTTGATCTTCCTTTTCTAAAACCCTGTTGGTATGGTCCTATAATTTTTTCTGTGTATTGATTTAGTCGGTTTCTTATAATTGTGGTCAGTATTTTATACGTTGTATTTAGTAGCATAATTGGTCTGTAGTTGCAGCACTTAGTTGGATCACCTTTCTTAAAGATTGGTGCGATGTGTCCGTTTTTCCATTCTATGGGCATGCTTTCGTCCTTCCAAATTGTAACCATTAACTTCTGCATTCTCTTCGTGAGCTCCTCTCCTCCGTTGATGGTCAGTTCGTTGTTGATTTCATCTGGCCCTGGCGTTTTGTTTACTTTTAGTTGTTTTAATACCTCCATGAATTCCTGATAAGTAGGTGCGCCTTCCTCTTCATCTCTTGTTATCTCTTATATCCTCATCCTCTGAATATGCCTTGTTGTCGTTTTTATATAGGTCAGTGAAATGTTTTTCCCAATCTTTTTTGTTTATTTTTGTGGCAGATTTTTTAGTACTGTATTGTTGTTTTATCTATTCGAACAATTTCTTGTTGTCTTTATTATTCGTTTCTAATTCTTGCATTTGTTCAGAGATCCATGTGTTCTTCTTTCTTCTATAAAGTTTCAATGCTTCTTGTTTTTCTTTTCTATATTAATCCAGTTGTTCCTGTTCGGCACTTGGTAGCCATTTGTTTCTTGCGAGGTGCTTCAGTTGACTTTTTTGGTGACATTCCTCATCAAACCATTCTTTCGATTCTTTGTTTTTTTGGAATCCTATTATTTGTTCTGCTGTGTCTATTATGCTGTTCTTTATATTTTTCCATTCTCCTTCTATTTCTATGTGCTCGTACTGACCCAATTTCTGTTCCAGTTGTTCTGTATATTGTTGCTATGTTTCTTGCGTTTTCAGATTGGCTATATTCCATTTCCTCCTTTTTCCTTCTTTATGATTATTTGCTTTGATTATTTTCATCTTAAGTTTTGCTGTCAACAATATGTGGTCAGTGCCTCCATATGCCCCTCTATATGACCTTACGTCGTGTACTACCAGTGTGCACTTTTTCGAAATTAAAGTATGATCTACTTGGTTTCCATCCATTCTTCCTGGTATCATCCATGTTATTTTGTGTTCTTTTTTATGTTTATGCCCAGTACTAACTATATATGTGTCTGTTGCTGCTGCTAGGTTTCAGATTTCTCCTCCATTATCATTCGTAGTTTCATTAATGGCTTCTTTGTCAGCTACATTACGATTATAGTCCTCCTTTCCGATCTTTGCATTGAAATCACCCAATATTATTAATATGTCATTCCTCGGAATATTTTCTTCACAGGTTTCTTCCAGGATGTCGTAGAATTCTGCCTTATCTTCTTGGTTTGCTTCTTCGGTGGGTGCATGGCAATTGACTATCGAGATGTTGGCTTGTTTATTTTCTTATGTAAGATATCCTTTCATTAACTTAACTGCTTTGAATTGTATCACTTTTTCCCTCATTTTTTTGTTCACCATAAATGCCATACCATTCGTTCCCTGTTTGTTTTCTCCCGAATAATACATGCTAACGTTTTTCTTCTCAACTTTTCCTTCTTTCTTCCATCCTATTTCCTGTAGGGCTAGGATTTCTAGTTGGTATTTTTTCATTTTAAAAGCTATTTCTTGCATCTTACCTACTGTCAGCATGGTTCTAATATTCCAAGATCCCATTCTAATGGGTTTTGTTCTTTTCTTCTTATCGAGATTCTTTCTTTATTTTGTGTGCGTTATTTTGTTTTCGTTAACCGTTTGCATTGCCGAGTCTTTTTTTGCCATATCAATATCATATTTCAGCCGCTGTTCTTCGTTTATTAGTTTTTTGAATTTTCTATCAGCTGTTCTCTCTCTTCGTCCCATATCCAGATTTTGCCATTCACTATTAATTTCTTGTAGCCGATTTTCGTTTGCTTACCTTTGCTTCTTTCGTCCTTTGCTATTTTAGTTATTTCCTTTTGTATTTCTTTTTCTTTCGATGTCCAATCGTTGTTTATATAGACACGATCTTTATGCTGTTTTAGTTTACGTTGCTTGTTTAGGGTTTCCATTTTATCCGTGAGGGTTTCTGTTTCTATTGCGCATACTGTTTCTCCTATTTTTGTTGCACTTCTTAGTTTTATTTGTGTTTGCAACTCTTGGGCTATGAAATTTTCTATTTCTTCATTTAATTTCTTATAATCATTTGTTTCTACTTTTAACCCAGTTACGATCAAGCTTTTCTTTTTGCTAAATTTCTCCAGTTGCTCCATTCTTTCATGTAGCTGTTTTACTTCTTTTTTAGTTTTTGATTCTCTGCTTTTACATCCATGAACTCTTTATTGGTTTGTTGTTGTTCTTTCTTTATTTGTTTTATTTTCTGAAGCATTTCGTCGTTTTTATTCATTAGCCCTTTCATCATAGTAATCATAACATTTTCCATGTCTTCCTTGTTTTCGTTGCCTGCTTTGCTTGGTGACCGTTTTGTAATTTTACTTCTATTAAAACAATAATCCAAGTTTTCTCTTTTGCGTTTCGTTTCGTCATCGGTTTCACTTCCTGTGCCATTTTTTCCATTTTCTAGGAGTGCAGCGCTAAATACCTGGAATACCGATATTAGATTATCAACAATACTTAAAAAATGAAAGTTACCAATTCACCGGTAGTTAATGGGTTATCTAAAAATTATCTGCGCACCAGAGTTGCCAGTTGGCCTGTAATTAGGATGGGGGATTAAAATAGATACGAATTCACCGGGACCCGGAAATATGCACACCCTGATATTCTAGTTACGTAAGCTCGTCCTATTGGCGCATGACGTCAGCAACAGAGTAAAGCGTAATCCCGTCTATGCGTTCGTAATACGAACGCGAATGAAATTTGAGAATAGTACAAATGAATGAATTATGACTAAAATAAACTAAGTGATTTGTATAGTTTAGAGGAAAATTATTAAACTATTTACGTTATATATATATATATATATATATATATATATATATATATATATATATATATATATATATATATATATATACGTCTTCATATCAAGGCGAGATCCGACTAAATCGAGGACAACCCGAGATCCACCAATAGGAAATTAATTATTGGAGTATATTGTTCATAAGTATCTTTATAATTAACATATTAATCATGGCACACTTAGAGGGGAAAAGATTTTTGTACTTAAATTTTTCTGATAAATTTACAGCGAAACGAGATCCGTCGCTGAAAAGTAAAGGGGAGGACTATATACGAAATTTTAGATATTTACCGTTCAACGCGAGATCACACACTGATGCCAGCTCTAAAAAGTATTAGTCGAGCGGTTGGAGCTCGTGTTGTATTGTATATTTCTCACGATATAAAGATATATAATGGGCGTAACTTTTAAGTATCGCTTCTTTTGTGTCTTTAAAGTCTACGATTGACCTTTCAGAAAGTCCCTTAGTTTTATTACATACATAAGGGTGTGAAAAAAGAAAAAGAATACTTGACAAATAATAACCATTTAATAATGATAATTATTTGCAATACAATATTTTAAAACTATACATTAATATTCTTAAAAAACACTTATTACGAAACCAAAATGTAATTATTATATTCTTAAATAATACAAATTGTTACAAAATAATTATTTAAATGATTGCTTGTTTTAAAAATACATTACAAGAAAGTAAAATTTTTTATAAATATTATTAAAGTTTAAAAAATAAAATAACTCAATATGTAATTATTATTTGATAGTTAAAAAATGATTTTAAGTAAAATGATTTAAAAGATAAAAAGAAACACACATAATTTTCAGGGTCAACTCCTAATTGCATGAAAATTTGGATTTAGATTCTACCCATCCCCCACTTCAAAGTTGAATTTGTGCCGTTGATTGCTTTTACTTGGAGGGTGAAAAAATATACGTTTAAAATAAGTCCGGAAACAGATCTGACTAAGTTTAAGCAAATTTTGTTCTATAGAGTTTTTTTTTTAACTTAGGTACTAGGTTAATTTAGTAGTAGGTACTAGAGTCACTTGCGACTAAAATTATTTACTTTTCAACAAAAAAAAAACACGTTTTTCGGCGGTTTTTCGCAAATACTCAAAAAGTAAGTATTATATCGAAAAAATATTCTTGGAAAAAATGTAGCATATAAAAAAAACGAAAAAATGGTATATTCTTAGTCTATAGAACCAGTAAAAGTAAATTTGTAGCTCATAAAAAAGACGATCTTATCCTTCAAATTCCAAATCAAATATTTTAACGTGATACATAGCACCAAAAAATGAAGCTCTTTTCGGGGAAAACCCATTAAAATTTTTTTAAAGTGTTAACAAAAAGCTTTATTTTATTTTATAAAAGTTATATACGGGTAGGAGAGACAACGGAACGAATTTTCGAACGTTTAAACAGACGACATCCCCGATTTACCAATTTCTGGACAATTGATCCAAAGGCTGGATTCTAACAACGAAACAGTTGTGGATTTTCAAGTTTTCAATGAGAGTTAGAATGAAAAAACATTAGTGACCTCGAGTATGATGGTTTGGACAATTTGGCTGGTTATATCTGCCATAAATTGAAGGACTCCAGTATTCAATCCGAAGATGTTTCAACGTACACGTGGATTGATCATTTGAGTAAGTGTGGTTTATGTAAACCATCAGACACTCTCTTGTCATATATTAAGTAACTGGAGACAATTTTTCCTTCCACATGAATGGTGATTCCATTTTGGTAACTAAAAATTATTTAGAAAACCTTATGTCCAAAAGTGTAACTGTAGACTGTTCTAACAAAGCGAACAAGTTATTTTTTAGGTCTCGGATGTACTTCCGAATTAAAGAATTAAACAAGAATCTTAACAACCTGACATTGCGTAAAAGAAAAATTATGAAAACTGCTACATAGTTGCTGTATGTACGTCTATTTCACATGCACAAAATTTAAATAAAGTGCATGGCATGAAAACTGTAAAACTTATTTTTGTCTTTTCCAAGCCTCTTACTTAAATCTGATGAAATACATTATTTAAAAAGTAAAAAATTTTGTTTTTTTATCAATCCATTAAATTTATGGTTTTATTTTGGGGCTTTTCTTCCCCTTGGTAAAAATTATATTTACTAATGTGTAGGCCACTAATCAATTTTTGCCAACTAACGAAATATAATAATTTTGGTAGATATCGATTATATGAATATTTTTATTTTCCGGATACCAATATAATCAAGAAACTGGGAACTTTACAAATAACTGAAAATCAATTTAAATAAAAGTAAATAGTTTAATAATTTTCCTCTAAACTATAAAAATCACTTAGTTTCTTTTAGTCATAATTCATTCATTTGTACTATTCTCAAATTTCATTCGCGTTCGTATTACGAACGCATAGACGGGACTATGCTTTACTCTTTTGTTAACGTCATGCGCCAATCGGACGAGCTTACGTAACTAGAATATCAGGGTGTGCATATTTCCGGGTCCCGGTGAATTCGTATCTATTTTAATCCCCATCCTAATTACAGACCAACTGGCAACTCTGGTGCGCAGGTAATTTTTAAATAACGCATTAACTACCGGTGAATTGGTAACTTTCATTTTTTAAGTATTGTTGATAATCTAATATCGGTATTCCAGGTATTTAGCGCTGCACTCCTAGAAAATGGAAAAAATGTCACAGGAAGTGAAACCGATGATGAAACGAAACGCAAAAGAGAAAACTTGGATGATTGTTTTAATAGAAGTAAAATTAAAAAAACGGTCACCAAGCAAAGCAGGCAACGAAAACAAGGAAGACATGGAAAATGTTATGATTACAATAATGAAAGAGCTAATGAATAAAAACGATGAAATGCTTCAGGAAATAAAACAAATAAGGAAAGAATAACAACAAACCAATAAAGAGTTAATGGGTGTAAAAGCAGAGAAACAAAAACTAAAAAAAGAAGTAAAACAGCTACATGAATGAATGGAGCAACTGGAGAAATTTAGCAAAAAGAAAAGCTTGATCGTGACTGGGTTGAAAGTAGAAACAAATGATTATAAGAAATTAAAAGAAGAAATGGAAAATTTCAGAGCCCAAGAGTTGCAAATACAAATAAAACTAAGAAGTGCAAAAAAAATAGGACAAACAGTGTGCGCAATAGAAACAGAAGCCCTCACGGATAAAATGGAAATCCTAAACAAGAAACGTAAACTAAAACAGCATAAAGATCGTATCTATATAAACAACGATTGGACATCGAAAGAAAAAGAAATACAAAAGGAAATAACTAAAATAGCAAAGGACGAAAGAAGCAAAGGTAAGCAAACGAAAATCGGCTACAAGAAATTAATAGTGAATGGCAAAATCTAGATATGGGACGAAGAGAGAGAACAGCTGAGAGAAAATTCAAAAAACTAATAAACGAAGAATAGCGGCTGAAATATGATATTGACATGGCAAAAAAAGACTCGGAAATGCAAACGGTTAACGAAAACAAAATAACGCACACAAAATAAAGAAAAAATCTCAATAAGAAGAAAAGAACAAAACCCATTAGAATGGGCTCTTGGAATATTAGAACCATGCTGGCAGCAGGTAAGATGCAAGAAATAGCTCTTGAAATGAAAAAATACCAACTAGAAATCCTAGCCCTACAGGAAATACGATGGAAGAAAGAAGGAAAAATTGAGAAGAAAAACTTTAGCATGTATTATTCGGGAGAAAACAAACAGGGAACGAATGGTACGGCATTTATGGTGAACAAAAAAATAAGGGAAAAACTGATACAATTCAAAGCAGTTAATGAAAGGATGTCTTACATAAGAAAATAAACAAGCCCACATCTCGATAGTCAATTGCTATGCACCCACCGAAGAAGCAAACCAAGAAGATAAAACAGAATTCTAAGACATCCTGGAAGAAACCTGTGAAGAAAATATTCCGAGGAATGACATATTAATAATATTGGGTGATTTCAATGCAAAGATCGGAAAGGAGGACTATAATCGTAATGTAGCTGACAAAGAAACCATTCATGAAACTACGAATGATAATGGAGGAGAAATCTGCAACCTAGCAGCAGCAACAAATACATATATAGTTAGTACTGGGCATAAACATAAAAAAGAAAACAAAATAACATGGATGATACCAGGAAGAATGGATGGAAACCAAATAAATCATACTCTAATTTCGAAAAAGTGGACACAAATAGTACAAGACGTAAGGTCATATAGAGGGGCAAATGGAGGCACTGACCACATATTGTTGATAGCAAAACTTAAGATGAAAATAATCAAAGCAAATAATCATAAGGAAGGAAAAAGGAGGAAATGGAATATAGCCAATCTGAAAACGCAAGAAACAAAGCAACAATATACAGAATAACTGGAACAGAAATTGGGTCAGTACGAGCACATAGAAATAGAAGGAGAATGGAAAAACATAAAGAACAGCATAATAGAGACAGCAGAACAAATAATAGGATTCCAAAAAAACAAAGAATCGAAAGAATGGTTTGAAGAGGAATGTCACCAAAAAAGTCAACTGAAGCACCTCGCAAGAAACAAATGGCTACAAAGTGCCGAACAGGAACAACTGGACCAGTATAGAAAAGAAAAACAAGAAGCATTGAAACTCTATAGAAGAAAGAAGAACACATGGATCTCTGAACAAATGCAAGAATTAGAAACGAATAATAAAGACAACAAGAAATTGTTCGAATAGATAAAACAACAACACAGTACCAAAAAATCTGTCACAAAAATAAAAAAAAAAGATTGGAAAAAACATTTCACGGACCTATACAAAAACGACAATAAGGCATATTCAGAGGATGAGGATATAAGAGATAACAGAGATGAAGAGGAAGTCGCACCTACTTATTAGCAATTCATGGAGGTATTAAAACAACTAAAAGTAAACAAAATGCCAGGGTCGGATGAAATCAACAACGAACTGATCATCAACGGCGGAGAGGAGCTCACGAAGCGAATGCACAAGTTAATGGTTACAATTTGGAAGGACGAAAGCATGCCCATAGAATGGAAAAACGGACACATCGCACCAATCTTTAAGAAAGAAGATCCAACTAAGTGCTGCAACTACAGACCAATTATGCTACTAAATACAACGTATAAGATATTGACCACAATTATAAGAAACCGACTAAATCAATACACAGAAAAAATTATAGGACCATATCAACAGGGTTTTAGAACAATAGATCAAAGGAAGATCAACAATAGATGCAATACACGTACTGACACAAACAATTGAAAAAAGCTATGAACATGACATAGAATTACATATACTATTCATCGACTTCCAACAGGCCTTCAACAGCATATACAGACAACAATTATTAAAAGAAATGAAAAAAATGGAGATACCGGCAAAATTAATAAGACTAACTAGAATGACAATAAAAGACTCAACAGCAAAAGTTAAAACAAATGAGGGCGATACAAATGACATCAAAATATAACTTGAAGTAAGACAAGGAGACAGTCTGTCAACGACACTATTTAATATCGCTCTAGAAGGAGTAATTAGGGATACAGGGCTGAAAAAGTCAATTATTCAAAGCTCAACACAGATCATAGGATATGCAGATGAACTGGAACTGGTAGCACGAGATAAAAAAAGACTAGAAGAGGCACTTTTAACCCTGGTAAGAGAAGCAAAGACGAGAGGACTAATAATCAATCAGAATAAAACAAAATATCTTATAAACACACGAGACAATGTAAACAGAATAGCAGAAATAAAGATAGGTGAAAATACATCCCAGAGAGTAGATTTCTTCAAATACCGGGGGTGATGGTGGACGGCAAAAACGGAAGGAGTATAGAGATAAACGACAGAATTAAAGCAGGTAATAGAGTATATTATTGGAAATATCACCAACTACTCACGGACAAAAACCTGAGCAAAAAAACAAAATCAAAAATATACACAGCAGCAATCAGATCAGTGATAGCCTATGGAGCAGAAGTAATGTGCCTTACGAAAAAAGACGAAGAAAAGTTAAAAATGATTAAGAGAAAAATTATAAGGATACATGGCCCAGTAAAGACAGAAACAGCGGAATATTGAAAGCTGATGAACCATGAAATAATAAATATAAATAAAGGAGAAGATATAGTAAAATTCATTAAAGCACAAAGCCTCAGATGGTTTGGGCACACACAAAGAAGAGGGGTAGAAGAACTGATCAGGAAGATAATGAATTGGAAACCAGTAAAAAATAGACCAAGAGGAAGACCAAAAATTAGATGGGAAGATCAACTGCTAGACGATATATCAAAGATGGAAATTGCAAACTGGAGAGAAAAGATTCAGGACCGGAGAGAGTGGAAGAAGATAGTAGAGAGGGCAAAAAAACATCACAACCTATGAGCTAAGACCTAAAGGAAAAGCGGACTAATTTACCGCGTGAAATGGATTAAAAGAGCTCATATTTGAGCGAACTATACTCTAACAAGAGTGAACGGTCCATATAATAATTCCAGGTATGTACCTGTATAAATTACCCTCCTTGAAGTTGGTGTAAAAGGTATTCACCATTTATGTATTGTCTTTTGGAAGGATTACTAGAGAAAATCCAAATAAATTTTGAAAAAATGGCTGAAATCGCTGAAATTCTTGTAACAGATTCCGTAATGAGTGTACATGGGTGGTAAATGATTTTAAATTTCACTTAAAGAAAGTCCTAAAAAGTCTAAAACATTTATGGTACTGTTCTGCATCTGGTTTCCAGGCAACCTGTTATACCGACGGTTAGTTTTTTTAATATTTTGAGTAGTAACTATGTTGGTTATCAACAATTTGATGTCAAAAATGCACATTTTGCCATTTTTTGTCTACCAGTAAGAAGAAAAACATTCAAAACAAAATTTAAGATAACCGCATTATAGAGCATGTAAAACAATTTAAACAAGGTTTTATAAATTTCGTTATACTTAATTGTTGCTTATAAAACTAAAAATTAAGTCAGTTTAACGTTAATATAACTTATGTAAAAAATACAACTTATATCTCGATATTACGTGAAATAGCTCAAAGAAATGAGTAAAAATACACGGTTTTTATGACACTCAGTGTAACTACGTAACAATTGTTTTAGTTTCTATATGGACGGAATAACAAAATTTATGTAAATCTGACCAATTTTTTCTCAATTTAATTATTTATTGACAATTTAAATGAAAAATAGCCGATTTTAAGAATTTTCGTCTATAAGTTACAATGTTTTACCAAAAAACTGAAAAAAGAACCGATTTTGTGACAATGTTTCTGTGACAATGTGGGGTTTCATATCAATTTTATTATGCACTAAGAAATAGTGTCAACATTTAGGTAAGATTAAAAAAATAACATCTTTAATTTATGATGATTGTAAAGAATGTTTTTCCATTCCAGCAAGTTCTGATGAAGCCCAAAATTATGTGGCGAAAGCTTGACTTTTAATAAAAGACACTCACTTAGAAGCACCCGTTTTTTATTGCTTCCTTAGTATTGGGTCGTTCCCGGTTACCTTCAACTGTCTTTATATATATTTATATATATATATATATATATATATATATATATATATATATATATATAAAAAACAAAAGATGTAGATCTTTGAAACACACTCAGTGATCAAAAGATCCACAGGTACTGGTTTGGACGACCACTCGTACGAAAACAAACAAATGAAATAGAGAATGCGGAAAAATCCCCTTACGAACAATTCACACATCCACTACTTTTTTTTTTTTTTTTTAATTTCGTAAGGGGATTTTTCCGCATTCTCTATTTCATTTGTTTATATATATATATATATATATATATATATATATATATATATATATATATATATATATATATATTTTCCTCTATTTCATTTGTTTATATATATATATATATATATATATATATATATATAAACAAATGAAATAGAGAATGCGGAAAAATCCCCTTACGAACAATTCACACATCCACTACTTCGGGCTGGGAAAAATTTTTTGAATAGAATCGAAGATCCAAACACCAGCTCTTAGAAATGTGTTTCGGCCTCTTCAACCTCTATGGGCTCATCGGTGAAGATGAGAGGTTGAATATCTTCAGACACATTCCAATCAAAAAACAACATTCGAGACCTAGACATAGCAGGAACGTAAATCTACGCCCAACCTGTAAATGCCATTCTCAAGTATTAATTCCCTAATTACTTTAGAGTAAGTAAGATAATGTTTATGAAAAAATAAAAGATGTAGATCTTTGAAACACACTCAGTGATCAAAAGATCCACAGGTACTGGTTTGGACGACCACTCGTACGAAAACAAACAAATGAAATAGAGAATGCGGAAAAATCCCCTTACGAACAATTCACACATCCACTACTTCGGGCTGGGAAAAATTTTTTGAATAGAATCGAAGATCCAATTAAAAATATATATATAATATATATATATATATATATATATATATATATATATATATATATATATATATATATATATATATATATATAATTTATTTTTTATTGTTAAAAAAGTGTTTCCCGTGTTTTGAAACACACATAGTGTGAAACATATTGAAACACACATAGTGTTTCCCGTGCCTAATACATGCGTTTTTTAAAGCATGCTATGTAGAAATCGCCTCGCTTGCACTTGTACCTACTCTACCTACTCGTTCGATTTTAAATGAGAAATCATTCAAAACATCACTCAAGCACTAGGTGTTTATAGCTTTGTTTAACAATAAAATAATAAATTTTTAGCAATGCAAATAACTAAAATCGATATAACTTGACTTGAACTTTCAAATGCGGTAAGCAGAATTGCTATTTTATTTTTTAATCAAAAGTTATTCGGGTTCAAAAATTGCAATTTTGCGATTTGTTGAAAGTTCAACCGCGTTTATCTCCAAAACTATGCACCCTAAAAATTTGTAGGAACATTTTTTGGTTAGAATGGCCCAAAAAATACAAAAAAATGTTTTGTTTTGCGAGAAATCGCTGTTATGTAATTCCTCAACTTCTTTGTTTATAACAATCTTATCGACATCCGGATCAACTGTTACCCAAAAAATTCGTATTCCATGAGACAAAATACTTAAAAAAAACTTGGGTAAGTCCATCTGAATACAAGAAGCCGTTGTATTTGAATAATTTCTTTAAATACCTAACATTTAAAAAACACTGTAACCTTCGAATTCTTTAGTTCTGAATTTACATGCCCACATGCCGGCGGAGGAAGATATTTTTTATATAGTAGGCATGAAGTGTCCTCCAAACAAGTGACAACAGTGTTGGAAGACACATCGACATCTTTACTGACGAAAATTGAAAAAATATACGGAGGATACTAAGTATTTTAAATGCGAAATAAGAATTTACTTATCTTTTTCTGGAATTGTTTTCCCTCTCTCTGGAATAATACAACTGATGTTTTTCTTATTCCATATATCTATATTTAATTACAATCAAATAAAGGGATAAGGTGGAGGTCAGGTCACCTTGTCTACATACCGGAGGAAACATCGTATTGCGCATCAATATATATATATATATATGAAAGAACGGCGATTGCATTTTATTACGATCATAGTCTTTCATCAAGACTTTGAATTCACATGGTCACGGCCGCTACGGAAAGGATTTCTTCTGTACACCAGAGAAATCCTTTCGTATATTTCATATATATATATATATATATATATATATATATATATATATATATATATATATATATATATATATGTTACACTTGAAGTTTCCGCCGGAGCTATATGTGCTTTCTGTTGTTTTTCGGGTTTGACTCCGCGTTGAATAAGTTTGGTTTTGAGAAAAACCATTATTTTGACGACGTTTCGGCAAGACCTCACTTGCCATTGTCAAGTCAGGTAGTTCCGCTTCTCGCTGTTGCTTGAAGTAGACTGAATTTTTATTCACGATACCGTAACTTATATAGTTGATCCTGATGTATTTGCTTGACCTGCGCGTCTCTTGGATCTTGTGATTGGTCCAGTATATGCTGGGGGGTCTGAAAGGGTGACACGCGTAGATGTCGCTGCTTGATTTATTTTGGTCTTTTTCTTCATGGAAAACGGTACTGAAGAAAAAGACCAAAATAAATCAAGCAGCGACATCTACGCGTGTCACCCTTCCAGACCCCCCAACATATACTGGACCAATCACAAGATCCAAGAGACGCGCAGGTCAAGCAAATACATCAGGATCAACTATATAAGTTACGGTATCGTGAATAAAAATTCAGTCTACTTCAAGCAACAGCGAGAAACGGAACTACCTGACTTGACAATGGCAAGTGAGATCTTGCCGAAACGTCGTCAAAATAATGGTTTTTCTCAAAACCAAACTTATTCAACGCGGAGTCAAACCCGGAAAACAACAGAAAGCATATATATATATATATATATATATATATATATATATATAAAAAAATATTTATATTTTTTAGAAAGAATTTTTATGTTTTTTATAATTATGTTAGTTATTTTGTAAACCACGAGCAATTGTCTTGATAAAGGAAATAAATTGTCCGAAAGCTCGACAAAAGTTCAAAGTGTTTCACTTCTAATCAGCCCAAAACACATTGACTGCATTCCCCAAAATTATTCTTTTTGTATTATTAACAGTCACTACAAATTAATAATTATATATATATATATATATATATATATATATATATATATATATATATATATATATATATATATATATATATATGTCTTCATATCAAGGCGAGATCCGTTTGTATCATAAGCTATACAAGATGAGATCCGTTTTGCAAGGCGAGATCCGATTTTGGATCTCACCTTGTATTCACGTGTATATAGTGACATCTCGATGTAACAATGGTTAGGGTACAAGGAAATCGATTTTTGTCTGGACCTCATTTTGCACCCCTTTTGGTGAATTTTATATTGCAGTGGTTCCACTAAATCCGCTGTAGAGGGCAGCGCGCGCGATCCGTTGTATATATGGTAAATATATATTTTGCAGACAACCCGAGATCCGGTAAATTTGGAAACATCGCAAATGAATTTCACGGTCAGCTCTCTCACTCGGCTTATGTCTAGCTTGAATAAGAATGTTTACATTATTTAAGGGCTCTGTCCAGAAAGGCGATTGTCAAATATCTCGAGAACTAGACGGCATATCGAAAAAACTTTGGAATGCTTTTTTAATGGTTTTTCAAAATCTATATACTTATGCAATAGCAGGGTTCTTATTCTGCCTGCGAAAGCGGTGGGTGTAGCAACTTTGAATTTTCAACTGAAACACTTTATTTTTAATTAAATAGTTGAAATTTAGAATTAAAAATACACAACTTTTGTTTGAATCGATAATAGCTTCTTTAATCCAGTCGGAAGAGCTTCAAAATCGTCGTTTTGATGACATTTTTAGGGTTTAGGGGTACCTCAGGTAGTTAGCTTAAAACGTAAGAAATAAATTTGAATAGTTAATGTTTATTGATAAACAAAGCTCCAATTCTATTTTACTTCAACTCATTTTAAGGCTATTTCAATAAACTAATCGGTTCTTTTTTCAGTTTTTTGGTAAAACATAGTAACTTATAGACGAAAATTCTTAAAATCGGCTATTTTTCATTTAAATTGTCAATAAATAATTAAATTGAGAAAAAATTGGTCAGATTTACATAAATTTTGTTATTCCGTCCATATAGAAACTAAAACAATTGTTACGTAGTTACACTGAGTGTCATAAAAACCGTGTATTTTTACTCATTTCTTTGAGCTATTTCACGTAATATCGAGATATAAGTTGTATTTTTTACATAAGTTATATTAACGTTAAACTGACTTAATTTATAGTTTTATAAGCAACAATTAAGTATGGCGAAATGTATAAAACCTTGTTTAAATTGTTTTACATGCTCTATAATGCGGTTATCTTAAATTTTGTTTTGAATGTTTTTCTTCTTACTGGTAGACAAAAAATGGCAAAATGTGCATTTTTGACATCAAATTGTTGATAACCAACATAGTTACTACTCAAAATATTAAAAAAACTAACCGTCGGTATAACAGGTTACCTGGAAACCAGATGCAGAACAGTACCATAAATGTTTTAGACTTTTTAGCACTTTCTTTAAGTGAAATTTAAAATCATTTACCACCCATGTACACTCATTACGGAATCTGTTACAAGAATTTCAGCGATTTCAGCCATTTTTTCAAAATTTATTTGGATTTTCTCTAGTAATCCTTCCAAAAGACAATACATAAATGGTGAATACCTTTTACACCAACTTCAAGGAGGGTAATTTATACAGGTACATACCTGGAATTATTATATGGACCGTTCACTCTTGTTAGAGTATAGTTCGCTCAAATATGAGCTCTTTTAATCCATTTCACGCGGTAAATTAGTCCGCTTTTCCTTTAGGTCTTAGTTCATAGGTTGTGATGTTTTTTTGCCCTCTCTACTATCTTTTTCCACTCTCTCCGGTCCTGAATCTTTTCTCTCCAGTTTGCAATTTCCATCTTTGATATATCGTCTAGCAGTTGATCTTCCCATCTAATTTTTGGTCTTCCTCTTGGTCTATTTTTTACTGGTTTCCAGTTCATTATCTTCCTGATCAGTTCTTTTACCCCTCTTCTTTGTGTGTGCCCAAACCATCTGAGGCTTTGTGCTTTAATGAATTTTACTATATCTTCTCCTTTATTTATATTTATTATTTCATAGTTCATCAGCTTTCAATATTCCCCTGTTTCTGTCTTTACTGGGCCATGTATCCTTATAATTTTTCTCTCAATTATTTTTAACTTTTCTTCGTCTTTTTTCGTAAGGCACATTACTTCTGCTCCATAGGCTATCACTGATCTGATTGCTGCTGTGTATATTTTTGATTTTGTTTTTTTTGCTCAGGTTTTTGTCCTTGAGTAGTTGGTGATATTTCCAATATACTCTATTACCTGCTTTATTTCTGTCGTTTATCTCTATACTCCTTCCGTTTTTGCCGTCCACCATCACCCCCAGGTATTTGAAGCAATCTACTCTCTGGAATGTATTTTCACCTATCTTTATTTCTGCTATTCTGTTTACATTATCTCGTGTGCTTATAAGATATTTTGTTTTATTCTGATTGATTATTAGTCCTCTCGTCTTTGCTTCTCTTACCAGGGTTAAAAGTGCCTCTTCTAGTCTTTTTTTATCTCGTGCTACCAGTCCCAGTCCATCTGCATATCCTATGATCAGTGTTGAGCTTTGAATAATTGTCTTTTTCAGCCCTGTGTCCCTAATTACTCCTTCTAGAGCGATATTAAATAGTGTCGTTTGTCGTTGACAGACTGTCTCCTTGTCTTACTTCAAGTTCTATTTTGATGTCATTTGTATCGCCCTCATTTGTTTTAACTTTTGCTGTTGAGTCTTTTATTGTCATTCTAGTTAGTCTTATTAATTTTGCCGGTATCTCCATTTTTTTCATTTCTTTTAATAATTGTTGTCTGTATATGCTGTTAAAGGCCTGTTGGAAGTCGATGAATAGTATGTGTAATTCTGTCATGTTCATAGCTTTTTTCAATTGTTTGTGTCAGTACGTGTATTGCATCTATTGTTGATCTTCCTTTGATATATTGTTCTAAAACCCTGTTGATATGGTCCGATAATTTTTTCTGTGTATTGATTTAGTCGGTTTCTTATAATTGTGGTGAATATCTTATACGTTGTATTTAGTAGCATAATTGGTCTGTAGTTGCAGCACTTAGTTGGATCTCCTTTCTTAAAGATTGGTGCGATGTGTCCGTTTTTCCATTCTATGGGCATGCTTTCGTCCTTCCAAATTGTAACCATTAACTTGTGCATTCGCTTCGTGAGCTCCTCTCCGCCGTTGATGATCAGTTCGTTGTTGATTTCATCTGGCCCTGGCGTTTTGTTTACTTTTAGTTGTTTTAATACCTCCATGAATTCCTAATAAGTAGGTGCGACTTCCTCTTCATCTCTGTTATCTCTTATATCCTCGTCCTCTGAATATGCCTTATTGTCGTTTTTGTATAGGTCCGTGAAATGTTTTTCCCAATCTTTTTTGTTTATTTTTGTGACAGATTTTTTGGTACTGTGTTGTTGTTTTATCTATTCGAACAATTTCTTGTTGTCTTTATTATTCGTTTCTAATTCTTGCATTTGTTCAGAGATCCATGTGTTCTTCTTTCTTCTATAGAGTTTCAATGCTTCTTGTTTTTCTTTTCTATATTGGTCCAGTTGTTCCTGTTCGGCACTTTGTAGCTATTTGTTTCTTGCGAGGTGCTTCAGTTGACTTTTTTGGTGACATTCCTCATCAAACCATTCTTTCGATTCTTTGTTTTTTTGGAATCCTATTATTTGTTCTGCTGTCTCTATTATGCTGTTCTTTATGTTTTTCCATTCTCCTTCTATTTCTATGTGCTCGTACTGACCCAATTTCTGTTCCAGTTGTTCTGTATATTGTTGCTTTGTTTCTTGCGTTTTCAGATTGGCTATATTCCATTTCCTCCTTTTTCCTTCCTTATGATTATTTGCTTTGATTATTTTCATCTTAAGTTTTGCTATCAACAATATGTGGTCAGTGCCTCCATTTGCCCCTCTATATGACCTTACGTCTTGTACTATTTGTGTCCACTTTTTCGAAATTAGAGTATGATTTATTTGGTTTCCATCCATTCTTCCTGGTATCATCCATGTTATTTTGTTTTCTTTTTTATGTTTATGCCCAGTACTAACTATATATGTATTTGTTGCTGCTGCTAGGTTGCAGATTTCTCCTCCATTATCATTCGTAGTTTGATGAATGGTTTCTTTGCCAGCTACATTACGATTATAGTCCTCCTTTCCGATCTTTGCATTGAAATCACCCAATATTATTAATATGTCATTCCTCGGAATATTTTCACAGGTTTCTTCCAGGATGTCTTAGAATTCTGTTTTATCTTCTTGGTTTGCTTCTTCGGTGGGTGCATAGCAATTGACTATCGAGATGTGGGCTTGTTTATTTTCTTATGTAAGATATCCTTTCATTAACTGCTTTGAACTGTATCAGTTTTTCCCTCATTTTTTTGTTCACCATAAATGCCGTACCATTCGTTCCCTGTTTGTTTTCTCCCGAATAATACATGCTAAAGTTTTTCTTCTCAATTTTTCCTTCTTTCTTCCATCGTATTTCCTGTACGGCTAGGATTTCTAGTTGGTATTTTTTCATTTCAAGAGCTATTTCTTGCATCTTACCTGCTGCCAGCATGGTTCTAATATTCCAAGAGCCCATTCTAATGGGTTTTGTTCTTTTCTTCTTATTGAGATTCTTTCTTTATTTTGTGTGCGTTATTTTGTTTTCGTTAACCGTTTGCATTTCCGAGTCTTTTTTTGCCATGTCAATATCATATTTCAGCCGCTGTTCTTCGTTTATTAGTTTTTTGAATTTTCTATCATCTGTTCTCTCTCTTCGTCCCATATCTAGATTTTGCCATTCACTATTAATTTCTTGTAGCCGATTTTCGTTTGCTTACCTTTGCTTCTTTCGTCCTTTGCTATTTTAGTTATTTCCTTTTGTATTTCTTTTTCTTTCGATGTCCAATCGTTGTTTATATAGATATGATCTTTATGCTGTTTTAGTTTACGTTTCTTGTTTAGGATTTCCATTTTATCCGTGAGGGCTTCTGTTTCTATTGCGCATACTGTTTCTCCTATTTTTTTTTTGCACTTCTTAGTTTTATTTGTATTTGCAACTCTTGGGCTCTGAAATTTTCCATTTCTTCTTTTAATTTCTTATAATCATTTGTTTCTACTTTCAACCCAGTTACGATCAAGCTTTTCTTTTTGCTAAATTTCTCCAGTTGCTCCATTCATTCATGTAGCTGTTTTACTTCTTTTTTTAGTTTTTGTTTCTCTGCTTTTACACCCATTAACTCTTTATTGGTTTGTTGTTATTCTTTCCTTATTGGTTTTATTTCCTGAAGCATTTCATCGTTTTTATTCATTAGCTCTTTCATTATTGTAATCATAACATTTTCCATGTCTTCCTTGTTTTCGTTGCCTGCTTTGCTTGGTGACCGTTTTTTAATTTTACTTCTATTAAAACAATCATCCAAGTTTTCTCTTTTGCGTTTCGTTTCATCATCGGTTTCACTTCCTGTGACATTTTTTCCATTTTCTAGGAGTGCAGCGCTAAATACCTGGAATACCGATATTAGATTATCAACAATACTTACAAAATGAAAGTTACCAATTCACCGGTAGTTAATGCGTTATTTAAAAATTACCTGCGCACCAGAGTTGCCAGTTGGTCTGTAATTAGGATGGGGATTAAAATAGATACGAATTCACCGGGACCCGGAAATATACACACCCTGATATTCTAGTTACGTAAGCTCGTCCGATTGGCGCATGACGTTAACAACAGAGTAAAGCATAGTCCCGTCTATGCGTTCGTAATACGAACGCGAATGAAATTTGAGAACAGTACAAATGAATGAATTATGACTAAAAGAAACTAAGTGATTTTTATAGTTTAGAGGAAAATTATTAAACTATTTACTTTTATTTAAATTGATTTTCAGTTATTTGTAAAGTTCCCAGTTTCTTGATTATATTGGTATCCGGAAAATAAAAATATTCATATAATCGATATCTACTAAAATTATTATATTTCGTTAGTTGGCAAAAATTGATTAGTGGCCTACACATTAGTAAATATAATTTTTACCAAGGGGAAGAAAGCCCCAAAATAAAACCATAAATTTAATGGATTGATAAAAAAACAAAATTTTTTACTTTTTAAATAATGTATTTCATCAGATTTAAGTAAGAGGCTTGGAAAAGACAAAAATAAGTTTTACAGTTTTCATGCCATGCACTTTATTTAAATTTTGTGCATGTGAAATAGACGTACATACAGCAACTATGTAGCAGTTTTCATAATTTTTCTTTTACGCAATGTCAGGTTGTTAAGAGACTTGTTTAATTCTTTAATTCGGAAGTACATCTGAGACCTAAAAAATAACTTGTTCGCTTTGTTAGAACAGTCTACAGTTACACTTTTGGACATAAGGTTTTCTAAATAATTTTTAGTTACCAAAATGGAATCACCATTCATGTGGAAGGAAAAATTGTCTCCAGTTACTTAATATATGACAAGAGAGTGTCTGATGGTTTACATAAACCACACTTACTCAAATGATCAACCCACGTGTACGTTGAAACATCTTCGGATTGAATACTGGAGTCCTTCAATTTATGGCAGATATAACCAGCCAAATTCTCCAAACCATCATATTCGAGGTCACTAATGTTTTTCATTCTAACTCTCATTGAAAACTTGAAAATCCACAACTGTTTCGTTGTTAGAATCCAGCCTTTGGATCAATTGTCCAGAAATTGGTAAATCTGGGATGTCGTCTGTTTAAACGTTCCAAAATTCGTTCCGTTGTCTCTCCTACCCGTATATAACTTTTATAAAATAAAATAAAGCTTTTTGTTAACACTTTAAAAAAATTTTAATGGGTTTTCCCCGAAAAGAGCTTCATTTTTTGGTACTATGTATCACGCTAAAATATTTCATTTGGAATTTGAAGGATAAGATCGTCTTTTTTATGAGCTACAAATTTACTTTTACTGGTTCTATAGACTAAGAATATACCATTTTTTCGTTTTTTTTTATATGCTACATTTTTTCCAAGAATATTTTTTCGATATAATACTTACTTTTTGAGTATTTGCGAAAAACCGCCGAAAAACGTGTTTTTTTTTTGTTGAAAAGTAAATATTTTTAGTCGCAAGTGACTCTAGTACCTACTACTAAATTAACCTAGTACCTAAGTTAAAAAAACTCTATAGAACAAAAGTTGCTTAAACTTAGTCAGATCTGTTTCCGGACTTATTTTAAACGTATATTTTTTCACCCTCCAAGTAAAAGCAATCAACGGCACAAATTCAACTTTGAAGTGGGGGATGGGTAGAATCTAAATCCAAATTTTCATGCAATTAGGAGTTGACCCTGAAAATTATGTGTGTTTCTTTTTATCTTTTAAATCATTTTACTTAAAATCATTTTTTAACTATCAAATAATAATTACATATTGAGTTATTTTATTTTTTAAACTTTAATAATATTTATAAAAAATTTTACTTTCTTGTAATGTATTTTTAAAACAAACAATCATTTAAATAATTATTTTGTAACAATTTGTATTATTTAAGAATATAATAATTACATTTTGGTTTCGTAGTAAGTGTTTTTTAAGAATATTAATGTATAGTTTTAAAATATTGTATTGCAAATAATTATCATTATTAAATGGTTATTATTTGTCAAGTATTCTTTTTCTTTTTTCACACCCTTATGTATGTAATAAAACTAAGGGACTTTCTGAAAGGTCAATCGTAGACTTTAAAGACACAAAAGAAGCGATACTTAAAAGTTACGCCCATTATATATCTTTATATCGTGGGAAATATACAATACAACACGAGCTCCAACCGCTCGATTAATACTCTTTAGAGCTGGCATCAGTGTGTGATCTCGCGTTGAACGGTAAATATCTAAAATTTCGTATATAAGTCCTCCCCTTTACTTTTCAGCGACGGATCTCGTTTCGCTGTAAATTTATCAGAAAAATTTAAGTACAAAAATCTTTTCCCCTCTAAGTGTGCCATGATTAATATGTTAATTATAAAGATACTTATGAACAATATACTCCAATAATTAATTTCCTATTGGTGGATCTCGGGTTGTCCTCGATTTAGTCGGATCTCGCCTTGATATGAAGACGTATATATATATATATATATATATATATATATATATATATATATATATATATATATATATATATATATATATATCTATATATATATATATATATATATATATATATATATATATATATATATATATATATATATCTATATATATATATATATATATATATATATATATATATATATATATATATATAATGTTCGGAAAGGTTTCCGCGGTTAATACAATGAAACTTAAAGCTAAAATCAATATCAACAAAAGAATTAATATTAAAATTAAACTCACCAGGCTTCCGGGTTGAACCGCGTCGTTGGTTTCTAGGCCGAGCTTTCGACGTCCTCTCTGACGTCATCTTCAGGGCTTCCGGGGTCTCAGTCTCCTGAGGCTCCAGACACTACACTCACTACTCACTACTTCACTACTCACTGCAATACTGTTGTTGCTGACGCTGGGGCGGTCATTTATACCGTGGACTGATGTGACTGACGTGGCTGTCAATGACGTGGCGGAGTGGGAATTAGCGCGAAGACTATTTGGAGTGGCGCGAAGATTTTTGACGGCTGGAATTGTATTTGTAGATGGAGCGGACGATGTTTTCTTTAGACCCCTCCTAAAGAAAACATCGTCCGCTCCATCTACAAATACAATTCCAGCCGTCAAAAATCTTCGCGCCACTCCAAATAGTCTTCGCGCTAATTCCCACTCCGCCACGTCATTGACAGCCACGTCAGTCACATCAGTCCACGGTATAAATGACCGCCCCAGCGTCAGCAACAACAGTATTGCAGTGAGTAGTGAAGTAGTGAGTAGTGAGTGTAGTGTCTGGAGCCTCAGGAGACTGAGACCCCGGAAGCCCTGAAGATGACGTCAGAGAGGACGTCGAAAGCTCGGCCTAGAAACCAACGACGCGGTTCAACCCGGAAGCCTGGTGAGTTTAATTTTAATATTAATTCTTTTGTTGATATTGATTTTAGCTTTAAGTTTCATATATATATATATATATATATATATATATATATATATATATATATATATATATATATATGAAAGAAACGGCGATTGCATTTTATTACACTTCGACCACCACCGACATTCTACACGACGTGTTTCAAGGTAATATCAACCTCTCGTCAGGAATGTCTAGGTGGACAGTCGAAGCGGAATAAAATGCATGGGGCCTTCCTGGTGATAATAAAACAACCAGACTTCAGTACACTAGGTACGACATCTATATGAAATAAAACAAAAAGATTTCTCTGGTGTACAGAAGAAACCTTTTCCGTAGCGGCCGTGACCATGTGAATGCAAAGTCTTGATAAAGACGATGAAACGACAAAAGATACCTCTTTGTATCACAGATTTGTCTACAAAGCCACGTTATTCGCTACGCATTCGTCAATACGGAGAAACCGTGGTAATATGAAAGAAACGGCGATTGCATTTTATTACACTTCGACCACGAGCGACATTCTACACGACGTGTTTCAAGGTAATATCAACCTCTCGTCAGGAATGTCTAGGTGGACAGTCGAAGCGGAATAAAATGCATGGGGCCCTCCTGGTGATAATAAAACAACCAGACTTCAGTACACTAGGTACGACATCTTCATCATCAGCATCATCATCATTCTCTTTGCCTTATCCCTATGCGGGGTCGGCTTCCCTAATTGCATTTCTCCACAAAATTCTATCTTGGGTCATATCAATGTTAATCCCCTTTACCAACATGTCCTGCCTTATCGCCTCCCCCCAGGTCTTCTTTGGTCTTCCTCTCCTACTCCTTCCAGGAATCTGCACTTCAGCTATTCTTCGTATTGGGTGATTAACGTCTCGACGTTGAACATGACCAAACCATCTTAACCTATGCTCTCTCATTTTGGCATCAATTGGTGCCACACCTAGACTTCCCCTGATATACTCATTTCTAATTTTATCCTTCTTTGTCACTCCACTCATTCATCTAAGCATTCTCATTTCCGCCACATGCATTCGTTGTTCCTTTTTCTTTTTCACTGCCCAACATTCATTTCCGTACATCATAGCCGGTCTTATGGCTGTTTTATAGAATTTTCCCTTCAGCTTCATTGGAATTTTTCTGTCACACAACACACCACTCGCTTCTTTCCACTTCATCTATCCAGCCCTAATTCTACTGCATGCATCTCCATCTATTTCTCCATTACTCTGTAATACCGATCCTAGGTACTTAAAACTATTGCTTTTCACAATCATTTCACCATCCAAAGATACCATTTTATTTGTAGTAGCTCCATCTTTAAATGAACATTCCAAATACTCTGTTTTTGTCCTACTAAGTTTTAAACCTTTTTCCTCCAGAGCTTGTCTCCACTGTTCCAGTTTTTGTTCTAAGTCTCTTTCACTATTTCCTACTAACACGACATCATCAGCATACATTAAGCACCATGGATTTTTACCCTGTAGTTTCGCTGTTATCTGGTCCAAAACTAATGAGAATAAATACGGACTAAGCACAGAGCCTTGGTGCAATCCTACTTTCACATGAAATTTATCAGTCTCTCCCACACCTGTCCTAACACTAGTCGTTACTCCCTCATACATATCCCTCACAATCTTTACATATTCACCAGGGACTCCTTTCTTATTGAGTGCCCACCACAGAATCTCTCGAGGAACTCTATCATATGCTTTCTCAAGATCAATGAATACCATATGAGCGTTTGTTTCTTTGCTCCTGTATTTTTCCATCAACTGTCTTATAATGAAAATTGCATCTGTTGTTGATCTACCCTGCATAAAGCCAAATTGATTCTCGGATATTTTGGTCTCTTCACGTATCCGTCTGTTAATTACTCTTTCCCATATTTTCATGGTGTGGCTAAGCAGTTTTATAGCCCTGTAGTTTGTACATTGTTGTATATCTCCCTTGTTTTTGTAAACAGGTACCAGTATACTGCTTCTCCATTCGTCTGGCATTTGTCCAACTTCCATAATTCTATTAAATAGACCTGCTAGCCACCTTTTTCCTGTCTCTCCCAATGCTCTCCATACTTCCCCAGGAATATCATCTGGTCCTACCGCTTTTCCTTTTTTTATTTTTTGAAGCGCTTGAGCCACTTCCTCGTTGGTTATTTTGGTGACCATTGCTGCTACTGTCTCCGTTGACTCTACAGGCTGTCTGTCAAATTCTTCATTTAATAAGGTGTCAAAGTACTTTCTCCATCTCTTTTTGACATCCCTTTCGTGAACTAGTATTTTATTATTTTCATCTCGGATACATCTAATCTGATTAAAATCTTTTGCTTTCTTTGCTCTCTGTTTGGCTATTTTATATATCTTCGTTTCGCCTTCCCTGGTATCAAGTTGATCGTATAGGTTTGAATACGCTTCTGCTTTGGCTTTTGCTACTGCTACTTTCGCTTCCTTTTTCGCCACCATATAGTTTTGAAGATCTGTGTCGGATCTGGTTTCTTACCACTTTTTATATAATTTTCTCTTCTCTTTTATTTTTCCTTGTACTGCGTTTGACCACCACCAAGTCTCTTTATCCTCAAACTTTTATTCTGACGTTTTCCCAAGTATTTCAATAGCAGTCTCTCTAATAGTATTGGCCATTTTTCTCCAAATTGTATTAGGGCTTCCTTTCATGTTCCAACATATTTTTTCTACCATTCTTCTCCTGAATAGACCTTCTTTCTCATCTTTCAGCAGCCACCACTTGATTTTTTGTGGTTCCTTTCCGATATTTTTGTTTAGTTTCGCTTTTTACTTCGATGTCCAGAACAAGCAGCTTATGTTGTTGGCTTACTGTCTCACTAACTATTACCTTGCAGTCCTTGCATTCACGTATGTCTTCTTTCCTTATCATGAAGTAGTCTATTTGGGATTGATGTTGTCCACTTTTGTAGGTAATAAGTTGAGTTTCTCTCTTTTTAAAGTATGTGTTAACAATCGCCATACCCAATGCTGTTGCTAATTCAAGCATATCATCTCCAGCTTCATTTTTAGTTCCAAAGCCTAATCCCCCAAGTATTGTTTCATATCCTGTCTTGGTTTGGCCCGCATGTGCATTGAAATCACCTCCTATTATAACTTTCTCCTCTGCTGGAATATCACTCAGTACGTCTCCTAATTGATCATAGAAAGCTCTTCTTTCATTCTCACCCAGACCTGTTTGGGGAGCATACACACACACAACAGTCAATACCTCTTTATCAATTACAAATTTCACTGACATCATTCTATCACTCGTTCTTACAACTTCTACTACGTTATCTTTCATTTCACTATCAGCAATTATACCAACTCCATTTCTAGTGTTACTACTCCCTACATACCACAATTTGTATCCTTCACCTAGTTCTTTCGCCCTTTGTCCTTTCCACCTAGTTTCTTGAATACAAGCAATTTGAACTCTTCTTCGTTTGAGCGCATCCATTAACTCCAGACTCTTACCTGTAAGACTACCAAGATTCCACAACCCTATCCTGATTTTTCTAACCTGCAATGGTGTTCCCCCTGAGATAGTCCTCACCCGGAAATCCGAACGGAGGCTCATTTTACTTCCGGCACATTTTACCTCAGGAGATGCCATCATTTCAGTATAAGTTTTTTTTTATATCATTGGAGAAGGTCTTTTCATTATTATGGCCTGAAAAGATTTTGTTTGGATATTTGATGCCTGAATGCCTTTTCTATCAGCACCACACCCTGCCCTGCACGTTTAGCCAATACACCACCAATGCAACCAAAGTGCAGTATTACCCCACACCCGCCTGCATTTTTCTGTATAGGCCAGGATCCCTACTGTAAGGACTGCCCTATAAGCCAATGTATTGTTGCCCGTATCCCGCCGCTAGGAGGCACGTACTTTGGTTATTTGGGGATACCCTACACTAGGTACGACATCTATATGAAATAAAACGAAAAGATTTCTCTGGTGTACAGAAGAAACCTTTTCCGTAGCGGCCGTGACCATGTGAATTCAAAGTCTTGATAAAGACGATGAAACGACAAAAGATACCTCTTTGTATCACAGATTTGTCTACAAAGCCACGTTATTCGCTACGCATTCGTCAATACGGAGAAACCGTGGTAATATGAAAGAAACGGCGATTGCATTTTATTACACTTCGACCACCACCGACATTCTACACGACGTGTTTCACGGTAATATCAACCTCTCGTCAGGAAACCACGGTTTCTCCGTATTGACGAATGCGTAGCGAATAACGTGGCTTTGTAGACAAATCTGTGATACAAAGAGGTATCTTTTGTCGTTTCATCGTCTTTATCAAGATTTTGAATTCACATGGTCACGGCCGCTACGGAAAAGGTTTCTTCTGTACACCAGAGAAACCTTTCGTTTTATTTCATATAGATGTCGTACCTAGTGTACTGAAGTCTGGTTGTTTTATTATCACCAGGAAGGCCCCATGCATTTTATTCCGCTTCGACTGTCCACCTAGACATTCTTGACGAGAGGTTGATATCACCTTGAAACACGTCGTGTAGAATGTCGGTGGTGGTCGAAGTGTAATAAAATGCAATCGCCGTTTCTTTCATATTACCACGGTTTCTCCGTATTGACGAATGCGTAGCGAATAACGTGGCTTTGTAGACAAATATGTGATACAAAGAGGTATCTTTTGTCGTTTCATCGTCTTTATCAAGACTTTGAATTCACATGGTCACGGCCGCTACGGAAAAGGTTTCTTGTGTACACCAGAGAAATCTTTTCGTTTTATTTCATATAGATGTCGTGCCTAGTGTACTGAAGTCGGGTTGTTCTATTATCACCAGGAAGGCCCCATGAATTTTATTCCGCTTCGACTGTCCACCTAGACATTCCTGACGAGAGGTTGATATTACCTTGAAACACGTCGTGTAGAATGTCGGTGGTGGTCGAAGTGTAATAAAATGCAATCGCCGTTTCTTTCATATTACCACGGTTTCTCCGTATTGACGAATGCGTAGCGAATAACGTGGCTTTGTAGACAAATCTGTGATACAAAGAGGTATCTTTTGCCGTTTCATCGTCTTTATCAAGACTTTGAATTCACATGGTCACGGCCGCTACGGAAAAGGTTTCTTCTCTACACCAGAGAAATCTTTTCGTTTTATTTCATATATATATATATATATATATATATATATATATATATATATATATATATATATATATATACAGCGTGTCTACTTGAGTTGGAAACATATGGGAAACTTTTTTATTATTAATTTTACGAAAAAAAGTTATTCTTTATAAAAAGTTCTGCATGCCCCAAAACCTAAGATTCAATTATCAGATATCAAATTTTCTCAATATTATGTTATGAGGTATGTCAAAAAATATGAATTTCGGCTAAGGGTAAAGCACCTTTATTTCTCTCAATATCGAAAATTCTTATGATAAAAAGTTGTTTGGAATTAAAAACTAAGGTGAAATATGCAATTACATGCTTCTTATTGAAAAAAAAATATTTTTCTCAAATTTATGGATACCCAACATCGTTTTTAATTAATACAAATATCATAACTCGTTTATTATTCATTTTACGAAAAAAAGTTATTCTTCATAAAAAACTTTGCATGGTCTAAAATCTAAGACACAACCATGATATATCAACTTTTATTAATTTTATACGAGGTGTGTCAAAAAATATGAAATTCGCTCAATATTATAGCACCTTTATATTTCACAGTATTTCAATTAGAAGGATGTAATTGCATATTGACACATAGTTTTTAATTCTAAACAACTTTTTTAATAACCGTTTTCAATATTGTGAAAAATAAAGGTACTTTACTCTTGAGTGAAATTCATATTTTTTGACATAACTCGTATAAAATTAATAAAATGTCATATCTGTTGGTTGAATCTTCGGTCTTAGGACATACAGAGATTTTTATAAAGAATACCTTTTTTTCGTAAAAGTAATAATAAAAGAGTTATCGTATGTGTAATGAATAAAAACGAAGTTAGTATCAATAAATTTGAGAAAAATTTGGAAAATATTTTTTTCCAATTAGAAGCATGTAATTACATATTTGAGCTTGGTTTTTATTTCCAAACAACTCTTTATAATAAGAATTTTCGATATTGAGAGAAATAAAGGTGCTTTACCCTTAGCCGAAATTCATATTTTTTGACATACCTCGTATAATATTGAGAAAATTTGATATCTGATGATTGAATCTTAGGTTTTAGAGAATGCAGAACTTTTTATAAAGAATAACTTTTTTTCGTAAAATGAATAACAAAAAAGTTTCCCATATGTTTCCAACTTAAGTAGACACGCTGTATATATATATATATATATATATATATATATATATATATATATATATATATATGAAAAAACAAAAGATGGTAGATCGTTGAAACACACTCAGTGATCAAAAGATCCACAGGTACTGGTTTAACGACCACTCGTACGAAATCAAACAAATGAAATAGAGAATGTGGAAAATCCCCTTACGAATAATTCACACATCAACCACACATATATATATATATATATATATATATATATATATATATATATATATATATATATATATATATATATATATCGATGTATTTATCGACCGTATTATATATATATATATATATATATATATATATATATATATATATATATATATATATATATATATATAAAGCAGTTAGGTAATGTTGACTGACACTATGTAAAATCTTGTTAATTTTGAGGTTGCAGTCATAAATTTCAGGGGGCAGGATAAGTAAAACTCTTAGTTATTATCAAGTTTTCGCAAAATTTATTTGCTTCTTCAAGATATGCTAAAAAAGTTTTAGTAAATACAATGAAATTAAGATGATAAAAAATATTGTACATAAAAAGTATAAAAAACTTACAACGTGAGGTTAATCTATTAAATTTTTGGCATACATAACAAAAAAATATATAAGTTAATTATATAATATAACGTTGTAAGTTTTTTATACTTTTTATGTACAATATTTTTTATCATCTTAATTTCATTGTATTTACTAAAACTTTTTTAGCATATCTTGAAGAAGCAAATAAATTTTGCGAAAGCTTGATAATAACTAAGAGTTTTACTTATCCTGCCCCCTGAAATTTATGACTGCAACCTCAAAATTAACAATATTTTATATATACAGCGTGTCTACTTAAGTTGGAAACTTTTTTATTATTAATTTTACGAAAAAAAGTTATTCTTTATAAAAATTCTGCATGCCCCAAAAACCTAAGATTCAATCATCAGATATAAAATTTTCTCAATATTATACGAGGTATGTCAAAAAATATGAATTTCGGTCAAGGGTAAAGTACCTTTAATTCCCTCAATATCGAAAAATCTTATGATAAAAAGTTGTTTGGAATTAAAAACTAAGATCAAATATGCAATTACATGCTTCTAATTGAAAAAATAAATAAAAATTTTTTCTCAAATTTATGGATAGGTACCTACCCAACATCGTTCTAATTATTAACTCTTTTATTATTCATTTTACGAAAAAAAGTTATTCTTCATAAAAAGCTCTGCATGGTCTAAAATTTAAGACACAACCATGATATATCAACTTTTATTAATTTTATACGAGGTGTGTCAAAAATATGAAATTCGCTCAAGATTATAGTACCTTTATATTTCACAATATTTCAATTAGAAGGATGTAGTTGCATATTGAAACATAGTTTTTAATTTTAAACAACTTTTTTTAATAACCATTTTCAATGTTGTGAAAAATAAAGGTACTTTACTCTTGAGTGAAATTCATATTTTTTGACATACCTCGTATAAAATTAATAAAATGTGATATCTGATGGTCGTATCTTCGGTCTTAGGACATACAGAGCTTTTTATGAAGAATACCTTTTTTTCGTAAAAGTAATAATAAAAGAGTTATCGTATGTGTAATAAATAAAAACGTATAAAGTATCAATAAATTTGAGAAAAATTTGAAAAATATTTTTTTTCGATTAGAAGCGTGTAATTGCATATTTGGTCTTAGTTTTTATTTCCAAACAACTTTTCATAATAAGAATTCTCGATATTGACAGAAATAAAGGTACTTTACTCTTGAACGAAGTTTATATTTTTTGACATACCTCGTATGATATTGACAAAATTTGATATCTGATGATTGAATCTTAGGTTTTAGAGCATGCAGAACTTTTTATAGAGAATAACTTTTTTTCGTAAAATTAATAACAAAAAAGCTTCCCATATGTTTCCAACTTAAGTAGACACGCTATATATATATATATATATATATATATATATATATATATATATATATATATATATATATATATTTGTACAAATATTTTCGACCGTACTGTGTTATTCAAACATTATATATATACAAATATATAGAAATATACAGGGTGAGTCACCACTAACGGGACGGAAGATTACAGCGAAATAGTAAAAGATTTGAAAAAAATTTTAACTTAGTAGTTTGTAAGTTGATAAAATCTACATTTTAAAACTATTTTGAAATATACAGGGTGTCCCAATAAATGGCGGCGTATCAAAGTTATATTTTTTCTTATGGGACACCCTATATTTTATTGCATTTTTTAATTGTCCGCAAAAAATGAGGTATAGTTTCATAAAGCTTCCCTATACCTATGTACAGAGTGTTCTGAGTTATGTTGACTTTTCTTAAAATGTAAAGTTTTTAAAGAAGGCTTATTCTCAAGTTATTTAAGAAATTATAAAAAAATTACTTTTACACTTAAATATCTGGATATTGGCTGAATGTATTTCATGATTAATTATTTCACATTTATTTACAGGGTGTTCAAAATTTACAGTTTCATTATTGGATTATTCAATGTGTCATATGATTCTTATTTTAATGGAACACCATGTATATTAATAAACAATTATACTAAACAATTTTACCTCTTACGAATGGTATATGGATATCCTATACCTAGGTCTTATAGTTTTTGCGTAATTTACAATTATTTAAATTCTTAATCTGTAAATCGATTTTAAAACAAACGATGTAGTTAATTAATGGCATTGTATGACATTGTCACCTTATGACAGTACGGTCGGGCTTTTATTTTATAATTAATGTATTCCATGATTGATTATTACACATTTATTTACAGGGTGTTCAAAATTTACAGTTTCATTATTGGATTATTTGATGTGCCATATGATGCTTATTTAAAATAAAACACCATGTATATTAATAAATTATTGTACTAAGCACATGTTCCTCTTTAGAATGGTATAGAGATGTTCTATAACTAGGAGTCATAGTTTTTGCGTAATTTACAATTTTCTTAAACAGTAAATTGATTTTAAAAATAATATTTATAGTCACTCTCGATTTTTAAACTGTACGAAAAAATGTTTGTTTACTGTATCATAATGAAATGAAAATTATGTCTATTTGCTAGACCATTATTATGAAAAGTAGGTATATTGGTCTGTATACAATACATTAAAAAAATCAAGATCTTCTATAAAGTCTAAAGTCCATAAACGATAAGCTAAATATTTATCATAATCCTTTTTGGTCTAATACTGGTGTAGTTGAGTTTTATATGGATAATAGTGGTTTCTCTTAAGTATTCTAACAGTCGTTTGACTGATTTACAATTCACCTGAAATTTTTTCTTTACTAGTATTTGGGTTTTCCGTAACAGAAAGCAGGACATCACAGTACATAACTGGTTTATTTTTATTTAACTTTCCGTATGCAACATTACCAGTAGCACGGAATCTATTGAAATCTCTCAAAAACGTCCTTTTTTTGGGTGTCTTTTATCAGGATACTTTTGAGCGTAAACTTAAGAAGGTAAGATACAATTTTGCAAACACTCCCCAATGCAAAGTACCGTGTCTACTCCTTCGTAGATAACGTGATTATTCATTTTTAGGAAAAACTAAATTTAAATATCATACACGGATGTTTATATTTTTGATAATTACCGGACCGTACTGTCATAAAATGACGATGTCACACAACGAGATACATCTTTTGTTTTAAACTCGATTTACAGATTAAGAATATAAATAATTGTAAATTACGCAAAAACTATTAGACCTAGGTATAGGACATCCATATACCATTCGAAAGAGGTGACTCCTTTTAGTATAATGGTGTATTAATATACATGGTGTTCTATTTAAAATAAGCATCATACGACACATTGAATAATCCAATAATGAAACTGTAAATGTTGAACACCCTGTAAATAACTGTGTAATAATTAATCATGGATTACATTTAACCAATATCCAACTATTTAGATGTAAAAGTATTTTTTTCATAATTTCTTAAATAACTTGACAATAAGCCTTATTTTTAACCTTTACATTTTTAGAAAAGTCACCATAACTCAGAACACTCTGTACATAGGTACAGGGAAGCCTTATGAAACTATATCTTATTTTTTGCGCAAAATTAAAAAATGCAATAAAATACAGGGTGTTCCATAAGAAAAAGTATAACTTTTATACGCCGCCATTTATTGGGACACCCTGTATATTTCAAAATAATTTTAAAATGTAGATTTTCTCAACTTACAAACTTTCAATTTAATTTTTTTTTCAAATCTTTTACCATTTCGCTGTAATCTTTCGTCCCGTTAGAGGTGACTCACCCTGTATATACAGGGTGTTTCATTAATAATTGTCCATATAGCAACTGGAGAAACCTTTGCACAAAATACGAAGATTTACCCCAAAACACTTAAACAAAATGTGGTTCCTTACTGAGTTACAGGGTGTTTTATCTAAAAATTTAAAAACTATTTTTGCTCAGCATTTTAAAAATGTTCCACGTATCCTTTTTATACTTGGCAGAAAGTGCGACTACTATACACCCTACTAAATTATGATAAACAAACGTTTCTAGCTACTACCAGAGGCGTACGACAGGGGATAGTAAATGGTTGACCCTTCTCAAATTCTACGCCACTGGAGGAATTACTATTTTAGTGCCATTTTTGGATTCTCCAATACTTTCTAGGTAAATAATATGCTCTTCATTGTTAACGATAAAGTTATTAGTTTTCGAGATATTTGAAGTTAAATATGAAACGGCACAGTTATTTTGATTAATTTATATGATTCATATGATTAAAATTTAAAAATTATTTGTACCCAGTACTTTAAAACTGTTTGGCGTATCCTTATCATACTGGGCAGAAAGTGTAGGCACTGTACACCCTACTAAATTAAGATAAATAAACGTTTCTAGCTACTACCAGAGGCGTACGACAGGGGATAGTGGCTGGTTGACCCTTCCCAAATTCTACGCAACTGACGAAATTGCTATTTTAGTGTAATTTTTTGATTTTCCAATACTTTTTATGTAAATAATATACTCTTCATTCGTAACGATAAAATGATTAGTTTTCGAGATATTTGAAATTAAAAATGAAGCGACACAGTACATTAATCAAAATAACCGTGTCGTTTCATTTTTAAATTCAAATATCTCGAAAACTAATGACTTTATCGTTACGAATGAAGAGTATATTATTTTCATAAGAAGTATTGGAGAATCCAAAAATTGAACTAAAATAGCAATTCCGCTAGTGGCGTAGAATTTGGAAAGGGTCAACCATTCACTTTCCCCCGTCGTACGCCTCTGGTAATAGCCAGAAACGTTTGTTTAACGTAATTTAGTAGTTTGTACAGTACCTATACTTTTTGCGAAGTATGAAAAGGATACGTCGAATAGTTTTAAAATGCTTAGCAAAAATATTTTTTAAATTTTTAGATAAAACACCCTGTAACTCAGTAAGAAACCACAATTTATTTAAGTGTTTTAGGTTAAATCTTCGTATTTTGTACTAAGGCTTCTCCAGTTACTATATGGACAATTATTAATGAAACACCCTGTATACAGGGTGATTGATTAGAGTGAAGAAGCTCAGTAGATCTGTTATAGTAAAAATTACAAAAAAAAGTTATTGACAAAAATTGTAGGCAGCTTTAAACTCCACATTTTAAAATCAGTTACAATCTTACAGGGTGTTCCATAAGATGGTGGCAGACCAAATTTATGTTTTTTTAAATGCAACACCCTGTATTTTATTTTAAATTTGAAATCTGCTTCACTTCCACATCACAACAATGTAAAGTTTTATTATGTTATACCGGGTATTTAAAAAGTTATAACCAGTATTTCCTGAAAATCGTATCAAGTGTAACTCCCTGTATAATTAAAAAGGAGTATAGGAACATTGACCATAGTTTTTTAATAATTGTTAAAAATTATAAAACATATTCGTTCTCATAATATTAGTTAAATCATATGCAGGGTAAGTCAAAATGCAAGTACATTATTTTCTTGGTAATTTTAAATAGAACACCCTGTATTTTATATTACTATCGAAAAGTACTAATATCGTACTTAAAATTTTATGAAGTACTCCCTATACCTAAAGTTATTAGTTTTCTAGATATTTTATTTTTCCATCAAAGTATTAATTTGGTAGATATTTTAACGTTTATCAATAATTATTATTGTGAGTTGGCCATGGTTGATTTGTCAGAAACTGACAGTTTGATATTATTGTTTATCAATTTAGTATTGTGATACACCGTAAATAAGCAACAATTATTATTTAGTAATTCAGTAATTAATTCAATTTAAATTAGCAATAATGAATTTTACTACTGATGAAATGGTAGATATGATCTGGATTTTGGGGGAATGCAATAAAAATTCATTACTATCAGCTAGCATTTATCAAGAACGGTTTCCAGCAGGGGTGGGCAAATACTTTTAAGCGCGGGCCAAAATGAAATTTTCGAAATGTCTCCCGGGCCGGGTAACTATATCCCGTATGTACGCTGCGCACATGCGAATGTTTTTGGTAGTTTTTTCTCTGCCCAAGTATTTTTTTTACAAAAATACTATAAGTATCATTTTAAAGCATTTGGACAAATAAATTTGACTGTTAATAATAAATAATAGTAATAATAAATTGTCTTACTCGGGTGTACGTGCGAACAATTTGTGCCCAGTAAAATATGTTACAAAATTTTTAAACAAGTATGGTCCATTAAAATATTAAGGGCATAGGCGCAAAATATCGCTCCAATATGTTTTAAATGTATTCATTTTTTTCGAATCCTGAGAAAACTAATAAGTATTTTTGAAAAAATTTGAACGCAGAATGAAAGATTGAATTATTACCAAGGGTCGAAAGTCCATGAAAACTTCTATGTTTATTTTAAGAAGTTACAGGGGTGAAAAAAAAAAGAAAAAAATTAGTGTGATTTTTAATTTCAAATATCTCATTTAAAAGAAACTTGTTGGTTATATTCTAAGGGACTTTCGGCCCTCGGTAATAATGTAATATTTCATTCTGTCTTTAAATTTTTCAAAAATACGTATTAGTTTTCTCAGAATTCGAAAAAAAATGAATGCATTTAAAACACATTGGAGCGACATTTTTCGAGGATCCAGATTAAAATTTCTTAGTAACCAAAGATCCAATCTGCAAATCCGATATCGGATGGTAAAATGTTATGTCCATTCTATTCTTCTTTATTGGATTGTTAATGCTGATTTAATAAGTAAGCTGGAAGCTTTTGAGATGTGACTTTTTAGAAGAATTTTGAAAGTATCATGGACCGGTCATATTACGAACGAAATGGTGTTGCACAGAATGGGAAGGAACAGAGAACTTTTGACCATTATTAAAAGGAGAAAGACGGCATATTTGGGGATTATGAAGGGTAAAATCGAAGGAAAACGGATCCTGGTAGACGATAAATACCCTGGTCGAAAAATATTCGCGCCTGGACCGGGTTAATAGTCGCTTTTAAGAAAATCAGAAAATAGGGATTCGTTAGCTATGTGAACACTACGAACACTAATGCTGTTGATTTCAATAAAATCGCATAAACGAGATTAAGAGCGTAGGGGCAAAATTTCGGACCAATGCTTTTTAAATGCATTCATTTTTTCGAATCCTGAGAAAACTAATTGATATTTTAAAAAAATTTGAATGCGGTGTGAAATATTCCATTATTACCGCGGGGCGATCGGACCAAGTCCCTTGGAATAAACAAAAAGTGTCTTTTGAATGAGATATTGTTTTCACCTAATTTTGAAAAATGTGAAAACGTTGAATTATCCACGTCCGTCTGTCCGAAGACTCAGCTCCTCCGTCATTATACCAGACTAGAGGTATGACCAATGAGGTGTCGAATAAAAGCTTATAATCCAAGGGTGGTACTAAAGGTGAGAAATTTGACATAGGACCTCTGGTTTTAGAAATGTGACCGGAAGTACTCTTTTAAAGTCACCGGAAGTACAATTGATATATTATTTGACGCGCCTTCGCAAAACGAGAACAAATATATACTTCCGGTTTCATGACTGTCTGTCCGTAAGTCCTTTCGTCTGCGAATATAACTCCTCCATTATTAATACAAATAGAATGACAAACGATGTGTCGAATGAAAGCTTATAACCCAAGGACGGTATTAAAGATACGGAATTTGACATTGGACTTCCGGTTTTAGAGTTGCAACCGGAAGTATTGTTTTAAAGTTACCGAAATAATATAAGCGATATATTTTTCGACGTGCCCTAACAAGATCAAGAGAACAAATGTATACTTTTGGTTTTTATATCATTTCCGGTTAAAATGTTATAACTGGAAGTGCCATATTATAGTTGCAGAAATAGTACATGTGACACATGAATCGAAGCGTATTGAACAGTTCAGTTTGAATCTTTAGTTCCGGTTTTGAAGTCATTTCTGTTTAAACAATTATGACCCAAAGTTTAGTAAAAATGACTGAAAATCAGTGCAATCGTATATCAATCGACTCACGCTTACACGAAGAGTTCAAATATTGACTTCCAGTTCTACTTTCGATTTCTTTGGGTGAACGCCTAGGACTTGTCCAATTACTTGTTTTGTAATTAAAAATCACACTAAATTTTCTCTTAGTTTTTCACCCCTGTGGTTATTAAAATAAACATTATAGAAGTTTTCAGGGACTTTCGGCCCTCGGTAACAATATAATCTTTCATTCAAAGTTTAAATTTTTTTGAAATAATTGGCTGGACCCAAAATTTTGCGCCTACACTCTTAAAAAAAATTGCTTACGGGATTTTTTAACGGGCCGGATAAAGTAAGCAAAAGGGCCGGATGCGGCCCGCGGGCCGGCTTTTGCCCACCCCTGGTTTCCAGATAGGCGGCAACCTAGACAAGATACATTTGAAAAATTGAAAGATCGATTTAACCGCACAGGTTCAGTGAATTATGAAAAACATAAACGAACAAAATCTAGTGTGACAGAGGAAAACGAAATGAGTGTGTTGATGGCAGTTACAGAAAACCCACACACAAGTATAAGGAGTATTTCCAATTAACAAGAACTTAGTTACTACTCTGTTCAAAACATTCTATCTAAAAACAAGATGCACCCTTATATTCAAAAGCACCAAGAATTAAATAATGATGATTTTCAGAAACGAATAGTATTTTGTGAATGGGACTTAGAAAAAATTAGTGAGCAAAGAGATTTTTTTGATTATGTCCCATTGGGTGATGAAGCTACATTTCATCGAAACGGTTCTGTTAATTGGCATAACTTTCACTACTATTGGGGGAGGGGAGGGTATGTGTGGGGAGGTATCATCGGTAACCATGTAATAGGACCATATTTTTTTGAAGATAACTTAAATGGTGAGATGGTAACAAATAGACTTCCGAACGGTAAGGTTGTATCCGAGACGTTCTTATCAACGAGTAGTTAAGTTAGTATATTATTTAGGATATTATTTATCGTGAGTGATGTCCGACGATCCAATTAAATGGTCGTTATGTTATCACGAAACGAGAAACCAAAAGTCGATTAATAAGTAAGTTTTTACTTTTATTTTTATTAAAAATAAAGGAACAATTATTATTTTAAAATATTTCCTAATCAGACGCCAACTGAGGCAATATTAGTCCAGGAAAAGAACGTTTTATTTTCAGAAAATGCACAACGTTCGCAAAATGAACAAGCATTATATATTGCATGGGTTCAATCAGAAAATAATGTTCAAAAACTTAATATAGATAATGAGCGCCTAAATCAAATAATTATCACAATGAAGTAAAGGTTAGCAAAGCTTGAGAATACCCAACAAGATATGGGGTCAACAGCAAGCGCCGATAAAAAAAAAACCAAAACAAGCAAATCTGAATATTTTACCGATGAAGAAGATTTAGCCAACGAAACGGTGTGGGTAAGACAAGAGAACAGGAGGACCAAAAAACGCAAAACGGATACTTCATTATCTCCTCCCTCTCCAGAGAAAGCAACAGCTGTAAAGCAAATTCAAAAGCCAAAACTGCCACCTCCGGTTGTAGTAGAAGGTTTCGAAGATGCTGCCAACTTAAGTAAGACTCTAGTCGATGCTAGTATTAAATTCACCATGAAAATAATAAACAGTGAAGTCATAAAAATCAATACACCCGAGAGTAATGAGTATAGAAAACTAATAAACAGTTTAAACACGAGTAAACTTTCCTATCACACATATGAAAATAAACAAGAAAGACCAATCAGAGTAATGGTTAAGAAACTACATCATTCCTATCAGCCTAACGACATAGTAAAGGAGCTACAAAGAAGAGGATATAAAGCTATACAAGCTGATAAGAAATTGAAGTGGAGAACTAAAAAACCTCTTGATATGTTCATACTGACGTTCGGACAAGATGAAGATATAAACAAAATCTTTGGAATAACTGACATTTTGAGCATGAGAGTAGAAATTGAACCACTAAGGAGCTTGAAGCTGGTACCACAGTGCAAAAGATGCCAGGCCTATTGTCAAACCTGGAAATATTGTAATAAGGAACCAAGATGTGTTAAATGCATCGGTAAGCACCTTACCAAAGATTGTCAGAAACCACTAAAAGAGGAACCAAAGTGTATCCACTGTGGTGAAAATCATCCTGCAAGCTACCGAAGATGTTATGTAGCCAAAAAAATACAAAAGCTGAGAAATCAGAGAACAAATAAGACCAGTCTACCAAAACCACCACAAAGGGTCAATGAGAGGGAAAAGCCAAAAGCACAAAACGTCACTGCAAATAGAAAATACAATGATGTAGTTAATAATGTAAAACAAACGGACCAAGAATTGGAAACCGAGAATACATTGAAAATAATATTAGAAAAACTCATCAAGATAGATGACAAAATAACACAAATAGATATACGCGTTACTAAATTGGAACATAGCGCTAAAGGGACTATACCGAAAATTCGAAATGGCTAAGCAACAACGAATCATTGAATGGAATGCCAATGGGCTTCTACAACATAAAAATGAACTGCAAACTATCCTAGATACAGAATAAGTTGATTTATGTCTCATAGCTGAAACACATTTCACGAAACAATCTTTTATAAAGCTTAGAGGATACAGGGTATACCACATTATACATCCTGACAATGCAGCCAAAGGAGGAAGCGCACTAATAATAAAAGATAACATTGAAAATTATGAGGAGCTAAAATATGAAACAGAACACATACAAGCAACTACGGTATGTGTCAAACTAAAAACTATTTGCGAAGTTAATGTAAGCTCAATTTATAGCCCCCCTAGGCATTCCATTAAAAAAGAACACTATGTAGAATACTTGAAAAGTTTGCGAAAAAGATATATCATTGGAGGTGACTTTAATGCAAAGCACACCCAATGGGGACCAAGATTAACAACAACTAAAGGAAAAGAGTTACTGGCAGCCATAAAAGAACAGAAATGTGAAGTAATATCAACAGGTAGACCGACTTATTGGCCAACAGATACAAACAAAATACCGGACTTAATTGATTTCTTTGTTATTAAAAATATTTCATCCAACTATGTAGATATTAATGAAGGTTGGGATATGAATTCAGATCATTCACCCATAATACTCACTGTGAGTGACACGATTATCAGAAAGGATTGTAACCCAATACTAACAAATAAACTAACAGACTGGGAAAGTTTTAGATCAATCCTTGAAGATAGAATTGAACTAGCAGTACCATTAAAAAAACCTGAACAACTAGATGAGGTAGTTGAGTTGCTTGTACAAAATATACAAAAATCAGCATGGGAAAGTACTCCTACTATAAGATCAAACGTCAAAGGAAACAACTATCCGAAAGAAATTAAAAAGTTAATTAAAGAGAAAAGAAAATTTAGAAGGAAGTGGCAACAAACCAGAGCACCACAAGATAAAACAAATTTAAACAGTTCTAGTCAAAAACTTAAAAGAGAGATTCAAAATATAAAAAATGATTCAATCAGTTATTACCTGAGAGAGTTGACGGATAATAGTAGCACATAGTACTCTCCATGGAAAGCTACAAAAAGGCTAAAAAGACCAGTAACCCATTCTCCACCCATTAAACTAGAAGATGGTAGCTGGGCTAGAAGTAATGAGCAAAAGGCAGAGAGATTTGCCTCATATTTAGAAAATACATTTAAACCGCATGATGACCAAAATAATGATCAAATATCGATAGAGCCTAATCAGATAGAGGAGAGAATCAGACCAACATCCCCGAAGGAAGTAGCTGATGAAATAAAAGAGAATATAAATCCTAAGAAGGCACCAGGATATGATCTTATTACTGGAGAATTACTAAAAAACCTGCCTCGTAAAGCCATAGTCAAATTGACCAACATCATTAATGCTGCATTTAGATTGAGATATGTTCCAAATTTATGGAAAATATCTGAGGTTATAATGATACCAAAACCAGGAGAATCACCAAATGAAGTGTCTTCATATAGACCATTATCACTTTTACCAGTGATGTCGAAGCTTTTTGAGAAACTTTTGCTAAAAAGAATGAAACCAATAATAGAAGAGAAAAAAATGATTCCAAACCACCAATTTGGCTTCAGAAATAAACATTCTACGATTGATCAGGTACACAGAATGACTAACATAATTGAGAAATCATTAGAAGAAAAGAAAGTCTGTTCTACAATCTTTTTAGACGTAGCTAAGGCCTTCGACAAAGTTTGGCATGAAGGTTTAGTCTACAAACTCAAAATTCTTATGCCTAAACAATATTCAGAAATTTTACAATCATATATATCTGACAGATATTTCAGAATTAAGCAAGAAGACGTGTAAACTGATCTAAAAGAAATCAGAGCAGGAGTCCCTCAAGGAAGCGTATTAGGTCCTGGTCTCTACCTGTTATACACATACGATATACCTGAAATGGAAAATGATAATATAACCACATTTGCAGATGACACCGCTATCTTAGCAGTAGGTGATACCAGCGAAGAAGCAGCAGAAAAATTACAGTTGGCAATCAATAAAATACACAACTGGACTAAAAAATGGAAAATCAAATTAAATGAATCTAAATCTCTTCATGTCAATTTTACAAATAAAAAAATCGAAAACATTCCAATTAGAATAAATGATGCCCAAATACCATATGCATCTTCTGCCAAATATTTAGGTATCACACTTGATGCAAGGCTTCGCTGGAAAGTCCACATTAAAAAGAAAAGGGGAGAATTAGGTATCCGTTACAAAAAAATATATTAGCTGATGGGAAGAAACTCTGCATTGTCCACATATAACAAAATACTTTTATACAAACAAATACTTAGACCAGTATGGATGTATGGTTGCCAACTCTTGGGCTGTGCCAATTCAATTAATATTCAGATTATCCAGAGATTCCAGAATAAGGTATTACGGAGCATCGTTGATGCTCCTTGGTATATCCGAAATGTCGACCTCCACAAGGATCTTGAGATGGAAGATGTAGACAAAGTTATCAAGAAGATGGCAGCTAGTCACAAACAACGGCTCCATAGTCATGTAAACATCGAGGCCATCCAGCTCCTCGATAATACTGGGCTAGAAAGAAGACTCAAACGAAGAAAACCATTTGAGTTAGTGTAAAGTGTTAGTGTAAAAGCAGAGCATAGTGTTGTATTTTGTGTTAGTTTTAGTATTAAAATTTCATACTTGTTAAAAAAAATAAGAGGACACCATAGGGTTAAGATCTTAGATTAATGTATCATTTAGTAATATAAGTTAAAGAAGAACTGATAATTGGTCAACTGATGACCAGATTTCAGTAGTCTAAACACAGCTTGTGTTTAATAAAAAAAAAACCGTAAATAAGCAACAATTATTATTTAGTAATTCAGTAATTAATTCAATTTAAATTAGCAATAATGAATTTTACTACTGATGAAATGGTAGATATGATCTGGATTTTGGGGAAACGCAATAAAAATTCATTTCATTACCAATACGTAGAATTGTAGAGTTACGTTGTTAAGTAATAAAAAAGACGATATGTATAAAAACATATCTCTTTTTGTTTGAAGTAAAAAAGAAAACACAACACTTCACCTTGGAAAACTATGGCTATATGGTTACAATCAATGAATTATTTACTCAAGGAACCAATTACACTAGCATATAACTACATTTTATGTTGGAAGTAACTTCACATGTAGATGAGAACAATGAATGTTTAAGTATGTCCTTCTTTTTTTGAACTTTCCCGTTCGGTGTTAACTATATTGAGCGCATGCTCATGAATAGACATGTAGGTTCATTTGACCTACGCATAGAAGTACCAAACACCTAATCGGTACGGACAAAAGGTATTATTAAACAAAAATATTAAGCTTTATTTATCTAAATATTACAAGAGCATGTACCGCAATATAAGTGTCATGTTACATAAATACATATTCTATTTATTTAAAGGTTTTTAAAATTTTTTTTTAAATTATTGTTGATTATTGGCAAACAAAAATAATTTTTTATTCTAAGAACTATTAATATTGACAATTACGTCTTATCAGTCAAGTTGGAGTCATGCAAATTCGATCTATGGCTGGTATCTGATCTGAGTAAAATATGATAAATATCACTCAGATTTTTGATGTCACCTTTAATATTAATAGAGGAATCATTAAGGAAGATATAGGACATTTCAAGAAATTCCCTTTTAAATTTATTGTTCTCTTGATGAAGAACGATGGTGTTTTCAAAGTCCATGGAATGACCTGTGGTATGGACGTGTTTAGCCAATGCACAACGGTCGGGCTGAAGACGTGAATCACTTTTGTGTAAAGTGATCCTAAATTTAAGAAGTTGAGAAGTTTGACCAATGTACGATTTGTTACAAGAAGAACAGGGAACTTTGTAGACAATATTACTAAGCTTACCTATTTCTGTTTTATCCTTAACTTTTGAAAAAAGGTTGTTAATTGTTAAAGCTGATCTGAAAGCCACATTGATTTTAAAATGAATATCATTGTTGTTATTGTTACTTTCTAAATTATTAAATATCCTAGTCAACCCCGGAGTAATATCTTTGATATAAGGTATTGAAAAATATCTATTTAAAGTTGGAGTATTAGAGACCCTGTCATTGCCTAAGCCATCAAGGTCAACATTGTTAGTCGCGGGGGAAGGTGTTAAGTCTTCATTATGGACTGTGTTAAACAAGATCTTATTTATTAGTGTGGTTGGATAAGAATTTGAGATGAATAATTTAGTTAGTATTTCCAGGTTTTTGTTATGGAAGGAAGGATCTGATAATTTGATGACTCTGCTTTCATCTGTTTTACTAAATTAACTTTGGTGGAATGTTTGTGATATGAATGGTAGTTTAAATACCTGCCCGAATGAGTAGGTTTCTGATACCAATCAATTTTAATTATATTGTTTGCATACCTTATCATTCTGATGTCTAGAAAGGGTACTGAAAAGTTAGTATCCTCTTTCTCTATAGTAAATTGGATATTTGGGATGAAACTGTTGAAGGTGTTTAATAATTCATCAGTTTTATCAGATGACACAGCCAAGATTATGTCATCAACATATTTTTTGATGAAGGGAATGTTGAAGGATAAGACAGGAATGACAGTGTCTAACACATAATCCATAACATAAGCAGCAATAATAGGAGAGATCTTTGCTCCCATAGGAGTACCGAAAATTTGTTGATAGAATTTGTTGTTAAATGAGAAATAAGTGTTAGTAAACAACAATTCGACGATGTTGATAAAGTTGTCAAAAGAAATGGAACAACAACCTCCAATACGGTCCCAATTAGCTTCTATGACCATTAAGCTTATTCTTAAGTAAACATTACTAAATAAGGATACGACATCCAGGCTGACAAGAACATAGTTATCTGGTAATTTGTAACCAGTAAATTTTTCCACCATTTGAAAAGAATCTTTTACATAATACCTATTTTCATAATCGTACGCTTTAGTAAGAATGTCTGTGACAAAGGCAGAGATGTATTCAGTAGGGGTTCCAATTGAAGCTACTATTGGACGCACTGATAGAATCAGTTTATGGATTTTGGGCAATGCATAAAATTTTGCAATTGTGCCATTATAAGTGGTAAGTTTCTTTTTTGTGTTGTTATCGATTTGTTTAGAAACAGCTAGGGATGAAATCAGTGCATTACATCTTCTTTGTAACGTGGGAGTGGGATCAGAAAAAATAGGTGTATATGATCCATCATTATCAGTAAGAGAAGAACAGAGCTCTAGATACTGTGTTTTGTCTAGAATGACAGTGACGTTTCCTTTGTCTGCTTTGGTAACCACCAGGTCAGGATTAGATTTTAGGAATTGCCTGGTTTTAAAATATAAGTTGTTGAAAAAGGTATAAGATGATCTGGAAGTGTTCAGAATATGGTTGGTAATGATGTTCGTAGATCTAGCACGAACTGAGTTTTGTTCTAATTCAGATGGTAATGAACTAATGACCTGTTCCAGGTCAGCAAGGAGAGATTTGATTTGAAGATCTTTTCCTAATTTAGGTTCAATACTAAATTTGTTTCCTAAAACCCAAAAAAAACCCAAAATATCGTTTGGAATAATTGAAGTAGATAAATTCTTAATCCATTTAGGATCTGTTTTTAGAAAAGTTTTACAACAAGACTGGTAAAGTGTGTCAGTTTTCTTTAAGTTGTCAGATTTAATAGAAAAAAATAATTTATTATAATTAATCGATTGTGTATGTGAGAATTGTAACCAAATATTTTCAGAAGTAGATTGAATGATATTATTTTTCAATAAAGATAATGAATTCTCTAGTTTTTTAAGATTTTTGTGATTGGTTGCAATCTCAACATTTAAAAGTTTACTGTCTAACCTGATCAATTGTTGACATCCTTCCAGTTGTCAAAATTCATTTCTGTGTATGTAATTATGAACAGATGTAGTGGCATGACAAATATGATTAGGTGTGATACCTTTACTTCTACATGAAAGCAAGAAAAGTCTCCGATTCCTTTCCTTGGCCAGTTTTAAATTGGTTCTTTGGTAATCCTTGAGAAACCTCACCGATTGTTCACCATACTCTACCCTTATTGTGTTGTAAAACCCCATGTTCCTATAAAATAAAGAAAGATTAATCTTTACAGATAAGTTAAACAGTAAAGTTTTGAATATTGGGGAAATCTGCAAACCAAAACTCAATGCGTATCAATTGTACGGCCTAACGTTTTCGTGAATGATTATTCACTTCTTCAGGGCTGAAATAAAGAAAATGTTAATTAGCCATATATATTCCATGCAAAATGTTAGTTTTCATTACCAATACGTAGAATTTTAGAGTTACGTTGTTAAGTAATAAAAAAGACGATATGTATAAAAACATATCTCTTTTTGTTTGAAGTAAAAAAGAAAACACAACACTTCACCTTGGAAAACTATGGCTATATGGTTACAATCAATGAATTATTTACTCAAGGAACCAATTACACTAGCATATAACTACATTTTATGTTGGAAGTAACTTTACATGTAGATGAGAACAATGAATGTTTAAATATGTCCTTCTTTTTTTGAACTTTCCCGTTCGGTGTTAACTATATTGAGCGCATGCTCATGAATAGACATGTAGGTTCATTTGGCCTACGCATAGAAGTACCAAACATCTAATCGGTACGGACAAAAGGTATTATTAAACAAAAATATTAAGGTTTATTTATCTAAATATTACAAGAGGATGTACCACAACATAAGTGTCATGTTGCATAATTACATATTCTATTTATTTAAAGGTTTTTAAAATTGTTTTTTAAATTATGGTTGATTATTGGCAAACAAAAATTATTTTTTATTCTTAGAACTATTAATATTGACAATTACGTATTATCAGTCAAGTTGGAGTCATGCAAATTCGAACTATGGCTGGTATCTGATCTGAGTAAAAGATGATAAATATCACTCAGATTTTTGATGTCACCTTTAACATTAATAGAGGAATCATTAAGGAAGATATAGGACATTTCAATAAATTCCCTTTTAAATTTATTGTTCTCTTGATGAAAAACGATGGCGTTTTCAAATTCCATGGAATGACCTGTGATATGGACGTGTTTAGCCAATGCACAAAGGTCGGGCTGAAGACGTGAATCACTTTTGTGTAAAGTGATCCTAAATTTAAGAAGTTGAGAAGTTTGACCAATGTACGATTTGTTACAAGAAGAACAGGGAACTTTGTAGACAATATTACTAAGCTTACCTATTTCTGTTTTATCCTTAACTTTTGAAAAAAGGTTGTTAATTGTTAAAGCTGATCTGAAAGCCACATTGATTTTAAAATGATTATCATTGTTGTTATTGTTACTTTCTAAATTATTAAATATCCTAGTCAACCCCGGAGTAATATCTTTGATACAGTCGAACCCGCTTATTGGAATAGCCGTCGTGCCAAGAAAAAGTATTCCTATAACAGGGATATTCTAATAACCGATCATATAAGCCTAGTAATTATTTTAGGGCCTCAATTTTCTATTCCTTAAACCGGGATATTCCTTTAACCGGTATTCTAATAAGCGGGTTTGACTGTATAAGGTATTGAAAAATATCTATTTAAAGTTGGAGTATTAGAGACCCTGTCATTGCCTAAGCCACCAAGGTCAACATTGTTAGTCGCGGGGGAAGGTGTTAAGTCTTCATTATGGACTGTGTTAAACAAGATCTTATTTATTAGTGTGGTTGGATAAGAATTTGAGATGAATAATTTAGTTAGTATTTCCAGGTTTTTGTTATGGAAGGAAGGATCTGATAATTTGATGACTCTGCTTTTCATCTGTTTTACTAAATTAACTTTGGTGGAATGTTTTTGATATGAATGGTAGTTTAAATACCTGCCCGAATGAGTAGGTTTCTGATACCAATCAATTTTAATTATATTGTTTGCATCCCTTATCATTCTGATGTCTAGAAAGGGTACTGAAAAGTTAGTATCCTCTTTCTCTATAGTAAATTGGATATTTGGGATGAAACTGTTGAAGGTGTTTAATAATTCATCAGTTTTATCAGATGGCACAGCCAAGATTATGTCCTCAACATATGTTTTGATGAAGGGAATATTGAAGGATAAGACAGGAATGACAGTGTCTAACACATAATCCATAACATAAGCAGCAATAATAGGAGAGATCTTTGCTCCCATAGGAGTACCGAAAATTTGTTGATAGAATTTGTTGTTAAATGAGAAATAAGTGTTAGTAAACAAAAATTCGACGATGTTGACAAAGTTGTCAAAAGAAATGGAACAACAACCTCCAATACGGTCCCAGTTAGCTTCTATGATCATTAAGCTTATTCTTAAGTAAACATTACTTAATAAGGATACGACATCCAGGCTGACGAGAACATAGTTATCTGGTAATTTGTAACCATTAAATTTTTCCACCATTTGAAAAGAATCTTTTACATAATACCTATTTTCATAATCGTACGCTTTAGTAAGAATGACTGTGACAAAGGCAGAGATGTATTCAGTAGGGGTTCCAATTGAAGCTACTATTGGACGCACTGATAGAATCGGTTTATGGATTTTGGGCAATGCATAAAATTTTGCAATTGTGCCATTATAAGTTGTAAGTTTCTTTTTTGTGTTGTTATCGATTTGTTTAGAAACAGCTAGGGATGAAATCAGTGCATTACATCTTCTTTGTAACGTGGGAGTGGGATCAGAAGAAATAGGTTTATATGATCCATCATTATCAATAAGAGAAGAACAGAGCTCTAGATACGGTGTTTTTTCTAGAATGACAGTGACGTTTCCTTTGTCTGCTTTGGTAACCACCAGGTCAGCATTAGATTTTAGGAATTGCCTGGTTTTAAAATATAAGTTGTTGAAAAAGGTATAAGATGATCTGGAAGTGTTCAGAATATGGTGGGTAATGATGTTCATAGATCTAGCACGAACTGAGTTTTTTTCTAATTCAGATGGTAATGAACTAATGATCTGTTCCAGGTCAGCAAGGAGAGATTTGATTTGAAGATCTTTTCCTAATTTTGGTTCAATACTAAATTTGTTTCCCAATGCTAAAAAACCCAAAATATCGTTTGGAATAATTATATATATATATATATATATATATATATATATATATATATATATATATATATATATATATATATATATAGAGGAACTGGTCCGAATATGGGGTATGTATTTTATATGGGCCACCACACTATCTATGAAACAAGTAGTGCTATCTGTTAGAAAATGCCCAAATATACTAGAAGGCCCCTTTCTTGTCATATATTTACAGATTTCTCGACCAGTACATATTTTGTTGTTACACAGTGTAGACCCTTTGATTTTGACTTTTGAAAAAAATTTATTGGGTAAGTTTATATTACGTAATATTTGTGTTTATTGACATTATTTTGGAATTGATATATTATGCTTGTGTGGCAGGGAAAGGAGGGAAAATGCTTTTAATGTAGGTTAGGAACAAAAAATAATTACAAAATCATAAGCTAATATTTTTCTTGAACGTACATATTTTGAAATATGGGCCCCTTGTGTGACGTAAATATAGGCTAGGGGCCCATATTCAGACCGCTCGCATAAATCTAGCAGAACTATTGGAAAAGGCATTATTTATGAAATGCCAGGCGGCAGAGATAGCATAGCAGATAGCTAAGAATGGTTTTAAAGTAACTGAAATAGGGCCAATAAATATAACCATTTTTTCTGATGCTGATTTCAGTACTGAGAAACTGAAATCTGAGAAAACTTGTAATTTGACTGAAATTTATTTGGAAGAATTGACAAGCGACCTTGCAAAAACGATTTCTTCAGAAAATATAACAGTTCGTTCAGAAGATCAAGGACCAAGTTATTCTAAAGGCCCAGATCAACCATTTAGGAACACAACGAACGCAACAACTGTGCCAGAACACCGTTCAAAACATTCATGAGTTCATTCGTTCTTTCAACTGCCCCATCAGTTACAAAGCGAGCGTCTTCAAGAGGAAGAAAAAATTCTCGTTCTCAATTTATAATTTCATCTCCGTATAAATCAGACCTTGAATTATCAATTGAGAATATAAGAAAATCAAAAGAAAGAACGGGTAAGAGAACTGTGTTTTCAGTTGAATAAAGAGAAAATGTAAAGACCAAGGAAGGAAAGGGGAAGAGAATAGTTTCTGCGCTAAAGCCAAAAGAAAATGTAAGGAAACCCAACAGAAAAATCAAAACCAAATGCAGTTCGGATGAAGAAGAGGAAGAGGAATTTTTGCCCGCTGACGAAGACCTTGACGTAGAACAAATAGTACAGTATTCTCCTGAAAGCAATGATGCCACATGTCTATTTTGTGAACAACAGTTTTCTGATGACACTAGAAGAGAGACGTGGGTTCAATGTTTAATGTGCATTCTCTGGGCACATGAACAATGTTCCGGAGCTGAAAAAGACTCTTATGTTTGCGATTTTTGGAGATAATTTTATTTTATTTTTTCACAGATATGTTTATTATTCTTTAAGCATAAATTGTTAGCTAGGTTATTTCGTATTTTTGTCGTCAAAAGAAAATTTTGTTAGTTTTTGAGTGGGGCCCATATTTTAGACAGCCTGGCCTGGTTAGAAAAATATGCCTCACGTCATATTATTATCCGTAAAATAAATAAACTTTATTATAAAAAATACATAGTTAGTAGTTGTTTTTCTAAGGTCTTATAGCATGTATAAATGTTATGTAGCATTGTTATAGACATATAATAAGCAAGTTTCAATAGAAAAACAAATGGGGGGCCCATATTCGGACCAGTTCCTCTATATATATCCCGTTCACAGCGTAATACGCCTTTGGGTTCCTGTTCGCCAAGCCTGTCTATTCTGCCAGTCTTCTTCAGATAGATTTCTTGCTGACATTGCTTTTGAGATTCCTTGTATCCATGTTGTTGGTGGTCGTCCTCGTTTTCTTTTCTCTGGTGGTACCCATTCTAATACCTTTTTGGGTAGTCTTTCTTCCCCCATACGTCTAACATGTCCGTACCATATTAGTTGTTGTTTTTCGATGTCTTCTATAATTGATCTTTGTACTTTCATTTGTCTCCTGATGTCCTCATTTTTCACATGTTCTAATCTAGACTTTCCCGCTGCTCTCCTCCAAAAATCCATTTCAACTGCCAATAGGTTACCTTTAAGTTTTTCTGATAACTGCTACACTTCGTTTGGAATAATTGAAGTAGATAAATTCTTAATCCATTTAGGATCTGTTTTTAGAAAAGTTTTACAACAAGACTGGTAAAGTTTGTCAATTTTCTTTAAGTTGTCAGATTTAATAGAAAAAAATAATTTATTATAATTAATAGATTGTGTATGTGAGAATTGTAACCAAATATTTTCAGAAGTAGATTGAATGATATTATTTTTCAATAAAGATAATGAATTCTCTAGTTTTTTAAGATTTTTGTGATTGGTTGCAATCTCAACATTTAAAAGTTTACTGTCTAACCTGATCAATTGTTGACACCCTTCCAGTTGCCAAAATTCATTTCTGTGTATGTAATTATGAACAGATGTAGTGGCATGACAAATATGATTAGGTGTGATACCTTTACTTCTACATGAAAGCAAGAAAAGTCTCCGATTCCTTTCCTTGGCCAGTTTTAAATTGGTTCTTTGGTAATCCTTGAGAAACCTCACCGATTGTTCACCATAATCTACCCTTATTGTGTTGTAAAACCCCATGTTCCTATAAAATAAAGAAAGATTAATCTTTGCAGATAAGTTAAACAGTAAAGTTTTGAATATTGGGGAAATCTGCAAACCAAAACTCAATGCGTATCAATTGTACGGCCTAACGTTTTCGTGAATGATTATTCACTTCTTCAGGGCTGAAATAAAGAAAATGTTAATTAGCCATATATATTCCATGCAAAATGTTAGTTTTCATTACCAATACGTAGAATTGTAGAGTTACGTTCTTAAGTAATAAAAAAGACGATATGTATAAAAACATATATCTCTTTTTGTTTGAAGTAAAAAAGAAAACACAACACTTCACCTTGGAAAACTATGTCTATATGGTTACAATCAATGAATTATTTACTCAAGGAACCAATTACACTAGCATATAACTAAATTTTATGTTGGAAGTAACTTTACATGTAGATGAGAACAATGAATGTTTAAATATGTCCTTCTTTTTTTGAACTTTCCCGTTCGGTGTTAACTATATTGAGCGCATGCTCATGAATAGACCTGTAGGTTCATTTGACCTACGCATAGAAGTACCAAACACCTAATCGGTACGGATAAAAGGTATTATTAAACAAAAATATTAAGGTTTATTTATCTAAATATTACAAGAGGATGTACCGCCACATAAGTGTCATGTTACATAATTACATATTCTATTTATTTAAAGGTTTTTAAATTTTTTTTTTAAATTATTGTTGATGATTGGTAAACAAAAATTATTTTTTATTCTAAGAACTATTAGTATTGACAATTACGTATTATCAGTCAAGTTGGGGTCATGCAAATTCGATCTATGGCTGGTATCTGATCTGAGTAAAAGATGATAAATATCACTCAGATTTTTGATGTCACCTTTAACATTAATAGAGGAATCATTAAGGAAGATGTAGGACATTTCAATAAACTCCCTTTTAAATTCATTGTTCTCTTGATGAAGAACGATGGTGTTTTCAAAGTGCATGGAATGACCTGTGGTATGGACGTGTTTAGCCAATGCACAACGGTCGGGCTGAAGACGTGAATCACTTTTGTGTAAAGTGATCCTAAATTTAAGAAGTTGAGAAGTTTGACCAATGTACGATTTGTTACAAGAAGAACAGGGAACTTTGTAGACAATATTACTAAGCTTACCTATTTCTGTTTTATCCTTAACTTTTGAAAAAAGGTTGTTAATTGTTAAAGTTGATCTGAAAGCCACATTGATTTTAAAATGATTATCATTGTTGTTATTGTTACTTTCTAAATTATTAAATATCCTAGTCAACCCCGGAGTAATATCTTTGATATAAGGTATTGAAAAATATCTATTTAAAGTTGGAGTATTAGAGACCCTGTCATTGCCTAAGCCATCAAGGTCAACATTGTTAGTCGCGGGGGAAGGTGCTAAGTCTTCATTATGGACTGTGTTAAACAAGATCTTATTTATTAGTGTGGTTGGATAAGACTTTGATATGAATAATTTAGTTAGTATTTCCAGGTTTTTGTTATGGAAGGAAGGATCTGATAATTTGATGACTCTGCTTTTCATCTGTTTTACTAAATTAACTTTGGTGGAATATTTGTGATATGAATGGTAGTCTAAATACCTGCCCGAATGAGTAGGTTTCTGATACCAATCAATTTTAATTATATTGTTTGCATCCCTTATCATTTTGATGTCTAGAAAGGGTACTGAAAAGTTAGTATCCTCCTTCTCTATAGTAAATTGGATATTTGGGATGAAACTGTTGAAGGTGTTTAATAATTCATCGGTTTTATCAGATGACACCGCCAAGATTATGTCATCAACATATTTTTTGATGAAGGGAATGTTGAAGGATAAGACAGGAATGACAGTGTCTAACACATAATCCATAACATAAGCAGCAATAATAGGAGAGATCTTTGCTCCCATAGGAGTACCGAAAATTTGTTGATAGAATTTGTTGTTAAATGAGAAATAAGTGTTAGTAAACAACAATTCGACGATGTTGATAAAGTTGTCAAAAGAAATGGAACAACAACCTCCAATACGGTCCCAATTAGCTTCTATGACCATTAAGCTTATTCTTAAGTAAACATTACTAAATAAGGATACGACATCCAGGCTGACAAGAACATAGTTATCTGGTAATTTGTAACCAGTAAATTTTTCCACCATTTGAAAAGAATCTTTTACATAATACCTATTTTCATAATCGTACGCTTTAGTAAGAATGTCTGTGACAAAGGCAGAGATGTATTCAGTAGGGGTTCCAATTGAAGCTACTATTGGACGCACTGATAGAATCAGTTTATGGATTTTGGGCAATGCATAAAATTTTGCAATTGTGCCATTATAAGTGGTAAGTTTCTTTTTTGTGTTGTTATCGATTTGTTTAGAAACAGCTAGGGATGAAATCAGTGCATTACATCTTCTTTGTAACGTGGGAGTGGGATCAGAAAAAATAGGTGTATATGATCCATCATTATCAGTAAGAGAAGAACAGAGCTCTAGATACTGTGTTTTGTCTAGAATGACAGTGACGTTTCCTTTGTCTGCTTTGGTAACCACCAGGTCAGGATTAGATTTTAGGAATTGCCTGGTTTTAAAATATAAGTTGTTGAAAAAGGTATAAGATGATCTGGAAGTGTTCAGAATATGGTTGGTAATGATGTTCGTAGATCTAGCACGAACTGAGTTTTGTTCTAATTCAGATGGTAATGAACTAATGACCTGTTCCAGGTCAGCAAGGAGAGATTTGATTTGAAGATCTTTTCCTAATTTAGGTTCAATACTAAATTTGTTTCCCAATGCTAAAAAACCCAAAATATGGTTTGGAATAATTGAAGTAGATAAATTCTTAATCCATTTAGGATCTGTTTTTAGAAAAGTTTTAGAACAAGACTGGTAAAGTGTGTCAATTTTCTTTAAGTTGTCAGATTTAATAGAAAAAAATAATTTATTATAATTAATAGATTTTGTATGTGAGAATTGTAACCAAATATTTTCAGAAGTAGATTGAATTATATTATTTTTGAATAAAGATAATGAATTCTCTAGTTTTTTAAGATTTTTGTGATTGGTTGCAATCTCAACATTTAAAAGTTTACTGTCTAACCTGATCAATTGTTGACATCCTTCCAGTTGCCAAAATTCATTTCTGTGTATGTAATTATGAACAGATGTAATGGCATGACAAATATGATTAGGTGTGATACCTTTACTTCTACATGCAAGCAAGAAAAGTCTCCGATTCCTTTCCTTGGCCAGTTTTAAATTGGTTCTTTGGTAATCCTTCAGAAACCTCACCGATTGTTCACCATACTCTACCCTTATTGTGTTGTAAAACCCCATGTTCTTATAAAATAAAGAAAGATTAATCTTTGCAGATAAGTTAAACAGTAAACTTTTGAATATTGGGGAAATCTGCAAACCAAAACTCAATGCGTATCAACTGTTCGGCCTAACGTTTTCGTGACTGATTATTCACTTCTTCAGGGCTGAAATAAAGAAAATGTTAATTAGCCATATATATTCCACGCAAAATGTTAGTTTTCATTACCAATACGTAGAATTGTAGAGTTACGTTGTTAAGTAATAAAAAAAACTTACCACTTATAATGGCACAATTGCAAAATTTTATGCATTGCCCAAAATCCATAAACCGATTCTATCAGTGCGTCCAATAGTAGCTTCAATTGGAACCCCTACTGAATACATCTCTGCCTTTGTCACAGACATTCTTACTAAAGCGTACGATTATGAAAATAGGTATTATGTAAAAGATTCTTTTCAAATGGTGGAAAAATATAATGGTTACAAATTACCAGATAACTATGTTCTCGTCAGTCTGGATGTCGTATCCTTATTTAGTAATGTTCACTTAAGAATAAGCTTAATGGTCATAGAAGCTAATTGGGACCGTATTGGAGGTTGTTGTTCCATTTCTTTTGACAACTTTATCAACATCGTCGAATTTTTGCTTACTAACACTTATTTCTCATTTAACAACAAATTTAATCAACAAACTTTCGGTAATCCTATGGGAGCAAAGATCTCTCCTATTATTGCTGCTTATGTTATGGATTATGTGTTAGACTCTGTCATTCCTGTCTTATCCTTCAACATTCCCTTCATCAAAAAATATGTTGATGACATAATCTTGGCTGTGCCATCTGATAAAACTGATGAATTATTAAACACCTTCAACAGTTTCATCCCAAATATCCAATTTACTATAGAAAAAGAGGATACTAACTTTTCAGGACCCTTTCTAGACATCAGAATGATAAGGGATGCAAACAATATAATTAAAATTGATTGGTATCAGAAACCTACTCATTCGGGCAGGTATTTAAACTACCATTCATATCACAAATATTCCACCAAAGTTAATTTAGTAAAACAGATGAAAAGCAGAGTCATCAAATTATCAGATCCTTCCTTCCATAACAAAAACCTGGAAATACTAACTAAATTATTCATCTCAAATTCTCCTCCAACCACACTAATAAATAAGATCTTGTTTAACACAGTCCATAATGAAGACTTAACACCTTCCCCCGCGACTAACTATGTTGACCTTGATGGCTTAGGCAATGACAGGGTCTCTAATACTCCAACTTTAAATAGATATTTTTCAATACCTTATATCAAAGATATTACTCCGGGGTTCACTAGGATATTTAATAATTTAGAAAGTAACAATAACAACAATGACTGCGTTCACCAGATGCAAACACATTCACAAATGTTTGCGCTTTGATTCTAAACTTGTTGACAGCGAACTGAACGGTTGGTTGTTTAGGTTAAGATTTGACATTTTGCTTGCTTAGTTTGAACGTAACCTAAAATAAATTTTCTCAATAAATACGTTTTTGAATTTATTTTTTTTTATTAAAGGAAAAAAGAAAATTTATTTAATAGATAATAACGTAGCAGAATGTCTTCAGTAGCCTTTATTTTATATATAAAACCCTTATCAATATATTTTACAATATATACAATTTAAATTCCCGCCATATTTCAACACGTTTGCAAAGTTCAACTTAAATATCTTATGTTTGCAAAAATGGCGACCGCTTTCCAAACATGTTTGACGTTAGCAAGTCGTTCAGAACCATAAAGCGCAAACTGATTGCCAACGTTTGCATCTGGTGAACGCGCCCAATGATAATCATTTTAAAATCAATGTAGCTTTCAGATCAGCTTTAACAATTAACAACCTTTTTTCAAAAGTTAAGAATAAAACAGAAATAGGTAAGCTTAATAATATTGTCTACAAAGTTCCCTGTTCTTCTTGTAACAAATCGTACATTGGTCAAACTTCTCAACTTCTTAAATTTAGGATCACTTTACACAAAAGTGATTCACGTCTTCAGCCCGACCGTTGTGCATTGGCTAAACACGTCCATACCACAGGTCATTCCATGGACTTTGAAAACACCATCGTTCTTCATCAAGAGAACAATAAATTTAAAAGGGAGTTTATTGAAATGTCCTATATCTTCCTTAATGACTCCTCTATTAATGTTAAAGGTGACATCAAAAATCTGAGTGATATTTATCATCTTTTACTCAGATCAGATACCAGCCATAGATCGAATTTGCATGACTCCAACTTGACTGATAATACGTAATTGTCAATATTAATAGTTCTTAGAATAAAAAAAAATTTTGTTTGCCAATAATCAACAATAATTTAAAAAAAAATTTTTAAAAACCTTTAAATAAATAGAATATGTAATTATGTAACATGACACTTATGTTGCGGTACATCCTCTTGTAATATTTAGATAAATAAACCTTAATATTTTTGTTTAATAATACCTTTTGTCCGTACCGATTAGGTGTTTGGTACTTCTATGCGTAGGTCAAATGACCCTACATGTCTATTCATGAGCATGCGCTCAATATAGTTAACACCGAACGGGAAAGTTCAAAAAAAAGAAGGACATATTTAAACATTCATTGTTCTCATCTACATGTAAAGTTACTTCCAACATAAAATGTAGTTATATGCTAGTGTAATTGGTTCCTTGAGTAAATAATTCATTGACTGTAACCATATAGCCATAGTTTTCCAAGGTGAAGTGTTGTGTTTTCTTTTTTACTTCAAACAAAAAGAGATATGTTTTTATACATATCGTCTTTTTTATTACTTAACAACGTAACTCTACAATTCTACGTACTGGTAATAAAAACTAACATTTTGCATGGAATATATATGGCTAATTAACATTTTCTTTATTTCAGCCCTGAAGAAGTGAATAATCATTCACGAAAACGTTAGGCCGTACAATTGATACGCATTGAGTTTTGGTTTGCAGATTACCCCAATATTCAAAACTTTACTGTTTAACTTATCTGCAAAGATTAATCTTTCTTTATATATATATATATATATATATATATATATATATATATATACATATATATATATATATATATATATATATATATATATATATATATATATATATATATATATATATATATATATATATATACAGAGTGGGCCAAATAAAAGGAGCCACCCCGATATTTGGCACTATTTATTAGATTTTAAGAAAATAAAAAAACAGGTTAATTTTTGATCTAAGGTTGACACATTATTACGATACAAACATCTGTCATTTGTCAACTCCCTCCCTTCCACTTCCCCCACCCCTTATTTTTAAATAGGGAATAGGGGTCGTGTGCTAGCTGATTTGAAAGGTTATTCAATTCTCTATTCAGTAATATCAACATCGACTTAAAAATGTATACAGGGTGTCCAAGAAAAATTATTTTGAATTAAATTAATTGACACAAAAAGAAGAATGTATGTAATTTATTTAACTCAGAACACTCTACTGCTGACAGAAAGCAGAAAAAAATGTTTTTTGATAAATAGACACTGCTTTTTGCTTAATTTTAATGTTCAAGCTTCCACCCATCTGCCTCTTGGTAGGTTGAATATTGAATTTAAGCAACAAACAGTGTTTATTTATCAAATAAACATTGTTTTCTGTTTTTTATCAGCAGTAGAATGTATTCTGAGTTAAATAAATTACATACATTCTTCTTTTTGTGTCAATTAATTTAATTTAAAATAATTTTTCTTGGACACCCTGTATAAATTTTTTGTCAATGTTGATATTACTGAATAGAGAATTGAATAACCTTTCAAATGAGCTAGCAGACGCCCCCTATTCCCTATTTAAAAATAAGGGGTGGGGGAAGTGGAAGGGAGGGAGTTGACAAATGACAGATGTTTGTACCGTAAAAATGTGTCCCCCGTAGATCAAAAATTGACCTGTTTTTTATTTTCTTAAAATCCAATAAATACTGCCAAATATCGGGGTGGCTCCTTTTATTTGGCCCACTCTGTATATATATATATATATATATATATATATATATATATATATATATATATATATATATATATATATATATATATATATATATATATATATATACATATATATGTTCGGAAAGGTTTCCGCGGTTAATACAATGAAACTTAAAGCTAAAATCAATATCAACAAAAGAATTAATATTAAAATTAAACTCACCAGGCTTCCGGGTTGAACCGCGTCGTTGGTTTCTAGGCCGAGCTTTCGACGTCCTCTCTGACGTCATCTTCAGGGCTTCCGGGGTCTCAGTCTCCTGAGGCTCCAGACACTACACTCACTACTCACTACTTCACTACTCACTGCAATACTGTTGTTGCTGACGCTGGGGCGGTCATTTATACCGTGGACTGGTGTGACTGACGTGGCTGTCGATGACGTGGCGGAGTGGGAATTAGCGCGAAGACGATTTGGAGAGGCGCGAAGATTTTTGACGGCGGGAATTGTATTAGTAGATGGAGCGGACGATGTTTTCTTTAGGAGGGGTCTCCAAGTCGAAGGTAAACGGATGCCGTCATCTCTTTTATTGAGACAATTTGGCCGTTTTTCGATTTCTATGGCTTCTCGGATAATTCTTTGTTTATAGAAGCGGATGGGGGCTATGGTTCTGGAGTGTTCAAAGTCAATTTTGTGACCTGTATGAAGATGGTGTTGGCCTAGGGCTGAAACTGAATCAGAATTGCGAACAGATCTGGAATGTTCATAAATCCTATTTTGGATTCTACGATTGGTTTGTCCTATGTAAGATCGGGGGCAGTCTGCACAAGGAATTTCATAAACTCCGTGTTGTTCATTTGGAATGTTGTCTTTGACGGATCGGACAAGAGATGAAAGTTTTTGTTGGGGGGTAAATACTGTTTTTATTCCTCGTGGTTTAAGAATTCTGTCGATTTTGTCAGTAACACCTTTGATATAGGGAAGAAAAGCTTTCGTATGATCAGGATCTGACTCTTTGGGTTGTGATTGAGCGGGAGATTGAAGTTTATGGATGCTCCTATCGATGTGATTTTCGCGGTAACCGTTTTGGATGAGGGCTTGTTTTAAAGAAGAGAGTTCAGTAGATCTACTTGCATCATCGGAAAGACGGATTGATCTGGAGACAAGAGTATTAATGACTGAATTAATTTGAGAAGGTGGGTGATGAGAGTTGCCATGCAAGTAGCGGTTGGTATGGGTGGGTTTTCGATAAACAGAGTGATGAAAACCTTGTGATTGGTTCTTCTTAATAAGAACGTCGAGAAACGGTAAGGATGAGTCAGTCTCCATCTCCATCGTGAACTGGATACTGGGATGTATACCATTCAGATGGGTCTGAAAAGACGCTAAAGCATCCCTGCCGTGGGGCCAAATGACGAATGTATCGTCAACATATCGTAGCCAACATGTGGGTTTGAGCGTAGATGTGGATAGTGCTCGGGTCTCAAAATCTTCCATAAAGATATTAGCAATTACTGGAGAGAGTGGTGAGCCCATTGGGGCACCATTTATTTGTCTGTAGAATTGATTTTGGAAGATGAAATAAGTGTTGGACACGCAATGTTTAATGAGAGATAAGTGGTCTTGCTGGATACTGTGTTTCGTTTCCAGAATATTTAGGGTGTCATCTATAGGAATGTTAGTAATACAATTCCCGCCGTCAAAAATCTTCGCGCCTCTCCAAATCGTCTTCGCGCTAATTCCCACTCCGCCACGTCATCGACAGCCACGTCAGTCACACCAGTCCACGGTATAAATGACCGCCCCAGCGTCAGCAACAACAGTATTGCAGTGAGTAGTGAAGTAGTGAGTAGTGAGTGTAGTGTCTGGAGCCTCAGGAGACTGAGACCCCGGAAGCCCTGAAGATGACGTCAGAGAGGACGTCGAAAGCTCGGCCTAGAAACCAACGACGCGGTTCAACCCGAAAGCCTGGTGAGTTTAATTTTAATATTAATTCTTTTGTTGATATTGATTTTAGCTTTAAGTTTCATACATATATATATATATATATATATATACATATATATATATATATATATATATATATATATATATATATATATATATATATAAAGCAGTTAGGTAATATTGACTGACACTATGTAAAATCTTGTTAATTTTGAGGTTGCAGTCATAAATTTCAGGGGGCAGGATAAGTAAAACTCTTAGTTATTATCAAGCTTTCGCAAAATTTATTTGCTTCTTCAAGATATGCTAAAAAAGTTTTAGTAAATACAATGAAATTAAGACGATAAAAAATATTGTACATAAAAGCATAAAAAACTTACAACGTGAGGTTAATCCATTAAATTTTTGGCGTACATAACAAAAAAATATATAAAATTCTTAATCTAATTTCTAATCTTCTACAATGCCTTAATTTTAGATAATTTAAAAAGAGAAAAATAATTTGACAATTTAATTTGAAATTTAGTATGTCAGAAAGACATTTGTATCTGTTTATTATATTTTATTTTAAGTTGCTAATAACTAGTTTTTTATTATTTCTTATCTGCGTACTTATTATAGAATTTATGGATATAAGTAATTTGTAAAATATTAGTTTTAGCAATAAAGTGGCGCCAAATTTGAAAATTTAATTTTGAATTTAGTCAGGCAATTTAGTATTTTTAAATTAAAATATTAGTTTTCGTAAGATAGAATGTAATTATAGATGGTGCTTAGTTTATCTATGTCAGTTTTTTTTATTGACACATTGATATTTGTTGATGCATACCATTTCGAGAAATTCCCTTTTAATTAAGTTGTTTTCATGTTTTAGGATCGTTGTTTCATTAAAATTGAATGAATGATTTTTACTGATTGCATGATCTATTAATGCACATGTATTTTTGTTAAGTCTGAGGTCGCTTTTATGAGATGTTAGTCTGCCTATTAGATTTCTGGATGTGTGTCCGATGTATGATTTATGACAACTTCCGCATGGTATATTGTAAACTACATTTGAGCTTTCGATAATGCTAATAGGAGTTTTAGTTTTTGTATACAATGATGCCAATGTTTTTATATTTTTAATTGTAATTTTAATTTGAGAATAGTTTGAAAATACTTTAGCTAGTTTAGGTGTTAATATTGGTATATAAGGTAGTGACGTAAAAGTAAATTGGGTTTGCAAATTTTGGCTATTAATTTTAGCTATCTAAAAAACAGAATAAATAAATTATCCCATACTAGTAACATCAATAAAGGATTATTGGAACTTAAAGACATTTTATTGGAGAATTCGTATCCAATCAAACTAAAAAACAATATTTTATTTAACAACCCTAATAATAGAAACATAAACATTAATCACACAACACAACCAAATAGCCAAAATTTGCAAACCCAATTTACTTTTACGTCACTACCTTATATACCAATATTAACACCTAAACTAACTAAAGTATTTTCAAACTATTCTCAAATTAAAATTACAATTAAAAATATAAAAACATTGGCATCATTGTATACAAAAACTAAAACTCCTATTAGCATTATCGAAAGCTCAAATGTAGTTTACAATATACCATGCGGAAGTTGTCATAAATCATACATTGGACACACATCCAGAAATCTAATAGGCAGACTAACATCACATAAAAGCGACCTCAGACTTAACAAAAATACATGTGCATTAATAGATCATGCAATCAGTAAAAATCATTCATTCAATTTTAATGAAACAACGATCCTAAAACATGAAAACAACTTAATTAAAAGGGAATTTCTCGAAATGGTATGCATCAACAAATATCAATGTGTCAATAAAAAAACTGACATAGATAAACTAAGCACCATCTATAATTACATTCTATCTTACGAAAACTAATATTTTAATTTAAAAATACTAAATTGCCTGACTAAATTCAAAATTAAATTTTCAAATTTGGCGCCACTTTATTGCTAAAACTAATATTTTACAAATTACTTATATCCATAAATTCTATAATAAGTACGCAGATAAGAAATAATAAAAAACTAGTTATTAGCAACTTAAAATAAAATATAATAAACAGATACAAATGTCTTTCTGACATACTAAATTTCAAATTAAATTGTCAAATTATTTTTCTCTTTTTAAATTATCTAAAATTAAGGCATTGTAGAAGATTAGAAATTAGATTAAGAATTTTATATATTTTTTTGTTATGTACGCCAAAAATTTAATGGATTAACCTCACGTTGTAAGTTTTTTATGCTTTTATGTACAATATTTTTTATCGTCTTAATTTCATTGTATTTACTAAAACTTTTTTAGCATATCGTGAAGAAGCAAATAAATTTTGCGAAAGCTTGATAATAACTAAGAGTTTTACTTATCCTGCCCCCTGAAATTTATGACTGCATCCTCAAAATTAACAAGATTTTATATATATATATATATATATATATATATATATTGATGTGATCTTGATTATTGATATGAGATAATATTCTTATATGTCATTTAATTTAATCAATGCATTAATAATAATCTAATTAATTTACCAGATCACATATCAATATGTTTTCAATCTCAGGGCTTTTTATAAAATTAATTACTTACTTACGTGGCTTCTAAGTATTTCTCAATGGTTCCTAATCGGGATAGGAAAGAAAAGAGTAAAATAATACACACATATGGGTTACAATTGTAATCAAAATATTGTTTATTTTATTTAAATGGCAATCACTGCTTAATATTTGCTATATCTTATTATTCTTAAACATAACATTTACACATGGGAATCTTATTTCCTTTTGGTTTCCAATTGAAAGTTTTTATTAACATTTAACTATTATGATTTATTAGCAACAATTCTATTTAAGTTTGATGAAGCTTTTCTGATATTATTGATTATGTTTCTTCAATTTTAAATGTGGTATTTAATACGAAAAACCCATACATTCATGTCCAAACAAATGAGACTGACCTTTTTCTGGTGAACTGAGAATGTCTTCACACAAGACCCGTTCCTGCTATTCTTGGCTGCGATCAAAACCTCGTCCTGGCTTCCAGTAATGTTCTCCTTTGAAACTAGCTCGTATAGCTCTCGTTTCCTGCTTCTGTCGTGATGCTGTGTTCTACCTTTTTCGAAACTGCAATCAGCTACCGGGAACTCTTGGCTCAAGGAGGTTCTTTTACTCTCAACCTGGCCTACCTCTCGTTCCACGATAGATACTCCACACTCACGGAACTACACCGGCTTTCTCACTCTCCGTACACTACCGTCTACTACTGGACTTCACTTCTCGACACCTCAAAACATTCTGATCTATATTTGTCATTCATTCCCCTACTTTCTAAATATCCCTTCCAGATTCACAAATCAACCTTCCACCACCAACTCTCATTCGCAGTCTTCCTCAAAACCAATTTTTAATCTTTCTAAATATGCTTAATGGATTTCAAAAAAGAAATAGTTAATTCCCATTCTAAAATTACTTTCTAATATTTACAAATTTTAATGACCTATTCTCTATTTCAACTGAGTCTTATTTAGCATAGGCTAATGATCGAACCTTCCGCGAACAACGATAATGACCTATTATCTTTTTCAACTGAGTCTTATTTAGCATAGGCTAATGATCGAACCTTCCGCGAACAACGATAATGGTACGCGCCATTCACGTTGTTTATTCTAAGCGCATTGTCCCGAGTTTCGTAAGCTTCGTCTAATCACTTCTTAAAATTAAACATAACAATTTGTTGTATACAGGTTGTTCTAAATTTATATGCCCGTGGTTGAGAAAATTGAAAATATTTTATATTAAATTGAATTCTGTTTATAATTATCAAAATTTAATTTTCATATCAAATAGAAATATAACAAATCCCCGCCTTGTATTCGATAAAATTTATCTGCATTTTTAAATAAATTTTCTCGAGGCAAACCAACTCCCTGTATATTTCCTTACTTTAATCTACGTCTTATACCCCTTCTTCTTGTATTACTCTAATTAGTCCCACCTGTAGAGTAATTGTTTCCTTATTTTCAGTGTCCTCATCCTGTGTTAGAGTGTCGGCTATTATGTTGTCTTTCCCTTTTTCCCATATCAATCTTCTGTCTTTTTCCTCAGATTTTTCACATACTTTTTCCGTGTATTCTGCATCCTCGTTTTCATATGCCTCCTTTACAAATGCCACTGTTTCGATCATATCTTTTTCGCTTTCATTTGTTAGCTTTATTTCTTCTTCTCCTGAGCTCATCTCTTCTTTTGAGGAATCCCAGTTTTCTTTTGCTTTTGATACTCTCAATTTTTCTTCTTCTGGGCTCAACTCTTCTTTTGAGGAGCCACAGGTTTCATTTTCTTTTGTCTTTTTCTGACTTTTTCTCCCTTTTCTTCTTTGTCCTTGCTTCGTTGCCAAATTCATTTCCACTGTTTGTTCTTTACCTGATTCGTCCGTATTTTGTTTCTCCTGTTCCTTGTCCTGTTCTTCTTCTTTTTCTTCTGTTAGATTCATCGTATTATTTTTAAAATCTATCACTACATGTTTTTCTGCCAATTCGTCAACTCCTACTATCATGTCATGTGACATGTTTGGCATTATTACACATTGTAGTGCATACATCTTCTTACCCAGTCGTACCATTACTCGTATGCCTTCATTTATAGTTGCCAATGTCCGTTTGTTTGCGCCCACTAAATTTACCCTAGGTATTTTGTAAATTAAATTTGTTAAGTTAACTTCTTCTATTAGTTTTCTGTTGACCAATGTTATTTCAGATCCAGTGTCTATCATAATTTTAATTGGTTTCTCGTTGATAAATCCATCCACAAATTTTAAATTAACTCCATTTTTCTTTTCGTTGTTTCTTGCCAATTTAATAAACTCCTTGGGGTTACAAAAGATTCCTGTTTGATTTTTGGTTTTTAGTGAGCGCCGTCGTGAAAAGACACCGGTTGCTCATCGTTGTTTATATTTTCGTCATAATGTCTCTCTCCGTCATATTCATCTGTCTGGGTATTATTTACTTCTCTTCTATTTTCTCTTGGTCTGTCGGATCTGTTTCGGCTTTCTCGATATCCCTGTTCATTTTGTCTACCATTATTTCTGTTTTCTTGATTTGCGAGTGTGGTGTTTCTATTCTGGTATTCTCGATTTCTGTTCTCATTCCATTGGCTATTTCTTTGTTCATAATTTCCTCTTCCGTTGTCTCTATTTTCGTTTTCCCTTCTGGGATTAAAATCTCGTCTTGTATAGTCCCTCCTATTTTGATTTCTATCTTTGTAATCCTGTGTTTCTCGGGGCCTGTAATCTTCTCGCGACCTTCTTGATTTTCTTTCTCTTAAACGTGATTCTCTTATTTGTAGGAATTGGCATAAACTATCTATGTCTTTGTAGTTTTGCAATGTGATATGGTCTTCCAGCGTTTCTTCGAAATGTCTTGCAATCAGTTCGACTAATTGTTCCGATGAGTAATTATATTGTAAATGTTTTGCGTTATAGTAAATTTGTAATGCATATGTCCTTTCTGATATACCCATCCTATCATTGTATTTCCCATTTTGCAATTCCTTGTTAATTTCCAATTGTTGGACTTTTCCCCAGAAATAATTCAAAAATTTTTGTTCAAATTGTTGCCAACTGTCAAATTCTTCTTCTTTGCAATCGAACCATAGGCTTGCTTCATATTTTAGATGGTTTCTGATAGATTCTTTTGCTGTTTCGAAATTTCCGATGTGCTGTATTTTCTTTTTCAGGCTATTTATGAACGGCACTGGGTGTAATCTTCTTACATCCCCGCCAAACCTTATCTTCACGTCATCTGTGCTATGTATAACCATTTCTCTTCTTTCTCCGACATTCTGTTGCGTCCTGTTTTCGGTGACTTGTTTTTCTATTTCTGTGATTCTTTTTCCACTTCTTCTCTGTCTACTTGAATAGCATTTTCCAACTTGTTTTCCAAACTTTCCATTTCTTTTTTCTGGCAATTCGTTAACTCCTTCATTTTCATTTCTTGTTCTTGCATGTGATCTTTAATTTTCATTTCATACTTTTCTATGCGTTCCTCCATTTTCTTGTTGTTCTCTTCTATTGCTTGTTTCATTTTTTGTTGTGTTTCATCCATTTTTTGATCCAATTTCTGTTGTGTTTCATCCATTTTTTGTTCCACTTTATCCATTTTCTTTGATGTTTCTTCCATGGCTCGTTTCGTTTCACGTTGATTTTCATCCATTTTTTTTTGTGTTTCATCCTGATTTTTATCCATCGTCCTTTTTGCTTCATCCATTGCTTGTTTTGTTTCTCTTTGATTGTCATCCAGTTTTTGTTGTGTTTCATCCATTTTCTGTTCCATTCTTTGTGACTGGAGTTGCATCATTTGTAATAATTTATCTATTCCTGATAATTCTTGCTGTTCTGATGCCATGATTGTCGTGTCTAAAATATCTTCTTGGTCTGAACTATTCTCTTGATTTGAATGTCCTTTTTGTTTTTTGTTGTCTTTGCTTTGGCCTCTTGTCACAGACATTTGTTTTCAAGAAGTACTGTCCCCGCCAAATATGAAATTTTACTAGTATGTTACCAAGACGACTTTTTCTCACCCAAATATTATAAATTGTCAATAAATATATCAAATGTAAATATCGTAAAAATAAAATATTAAATCAGTTATGTAAAAATTTGTACCTAAAGAGACCTAAAATTTTATGTTATCAAATGTAAGTATCTCACTTTTTACCACAGGCATTTAAATTTTCAAATACCGGCTTTACTCTTTCTATCCTTCAAATTTGCCACTAGAAACACTTCTCAATGCCCCACGTTGGGCGCCAGTTGATGTGATCTTGATTATTGATATGAGATAATATTCTTATATGTCATTTAATTTAATCAATGCATTAATAATAATCTAATTAATTTACCAGATCACATATCAATATGTTTTCAATCTCAGGGCTTTTTATAAAATTAATTACTTACTTACGTGGCTTCTAAGTATTTCTCAATGGTTCCTAATCGGGATAGGAAAGAAAAGAGTAAAATAATACACACATATGGGTTACAATTGTAATCAAAATATTGTTTATTTTATTTAAATGGCAATCACTGCTTAATATTTGCTATATCTTATTATTCTTAAACATAACATTTACACATGGGAATCTTATTTCCTTTTGGTTTCCAATTGAAAGTTTTTATTAACATTTAACTATTATGATTTATTAGCAACAATTCTATTTAAGTTTGATGAAGCTTTTCTGATATTATTGATTATGTTTCTTCAATTTTAAATGTGGTATTTAATACGAAAAACCCATACATTCATGTCCAAACAAATGAGACTGACCTTTTTCTGGTGAACTGAGAATGTCTTCACACAAAACCCGTTTCCTGCTATCCTTGGCTGCGATCAAAACCTCGTCCTGGCTTCCAGTAATGTTCTCCTTTGAAACTAGCTCGTATAGCTCTCGTTTCCTGCTTCTGTCGTGATGCTGTGTTCTACCTTTTTCGAAACTGCAATCAGCTACCGGGAACTCTTGGCTCAAGGAGGTTCTTTTACTCTCAACCTGGCCTACCTCTCGTTCCACGATAGATACTCCACACTCACGGAACTACACCGGCTTTCTCACTCTCCGTGCACTACCGTCTACTACTGGACTTCACTTCTCGACAGCTCAAAACATTCTGATCTATATTTGTCATTCATTCCCCTACTTTCTAAATATCCCTTCCAGATTCACAAATCAACCTTCCACCACCAACTCTCATTCGCAGTCTTCCTCAAAACCAATTTTTAATCTTTCTAAATATGCTTAATGGATTTCAAAAAAGAAATAGTTAATTCCCACTCTAAAATTACTTTCTACTATTTACAAATTTTAATGACCTATTCTCTATTTCAACTGAGTCTTATTTAGCATAGGCTAATGATCGAACCTTCCGCGAACAACGATAATGACCTATTATCTTTTTCAACTGAGTCTTATTTAGCATAGGCTAATGATCGAACCTTCCGCGAACAACGATAATGGTACGCGCCATTCACTTTGTTTATTCTCGGCGCATTGTCCCGAGTTTCGTAAGCTTCGTCTAATCACTTCTTAAAATTAAACATAACAATTTGTTGTATACAGGTTGTTCTAAATTTATATGCCAGTGGTTGAGAAAATTGAAAATATTTTATATTAAATTGAATATATATATATATATATATATATATATATATATATATATATATAAATAAATAAGCAAAATCATTGGCTAATACTCGTAAAGTGAATGTGGATTTAGTTGGAAATACATAAAATTATGAAATACATAAAACACCGGTGTATATAGTTGCACAGAAATGTATGGAATGATGACCCTTCATCATTACCATTTGTAACAACAATGCCAGAAGACCCTGCCTTTCAGGGCGACGCCCAACACAGTCACGGAGGTAAAGCTACCTGAGAAAAGAAAAGCCAAAACCGTATGAAATAAAGGATGTTAAGTAAGCGAGTACAACTATAAATATAGAAAAGAAAAATCATTGGCAAAAAAGTCGCAATGTGAATGTGAATACAAAATCAACAATATAAAAAAGATGGAATGCAACTGCAGACACCTGTTTCTGACTCATTAGTCGTCATCAGTACAGTATAGCCAAGTTAGAAGATAGAGCAGTTTAACTTGGGAAAGGTTCACTACAGGAGCAATGTTAATATTTGTAACAACAATGCCAGAAGACCCTGCCTTTCAGGGCGACGAGCAACACAGTCACGGAGGTAAAGCTACCTGAGGAAAGAAAAGCCAAAACCGTATGAAATAAAGGATGTTAAGTAAGCGAGTACAACTATAAATATAGAAAATAAAAATCATTGGCAAAAAACTCGCAATATGAATGTGAATACAAAATCAACAATATAAAAAAGATGGAATGCAACTGCAGACACGTGTTTCTGACTCATAAGTCGTCATCAGTACAGTATAGCCAAGTTAGAAGATGAAGCAGTTTAACTTGGGAAAACTCAGTACAGGAGCAATGTTACCATTTGTAACAACAATGCCAGAAAACCCTGCCTTTCAGGGCGACAACCAACACAGTCACGGAGGTAAAGCTACCAGAGGAAAGAAAAGCCAAAACCGTATGAAATAGAGGATGTTAAGTAAGCGAGTACAACTATAAATATAGAAAAGAAAAATCATTGGCAAAAAACTCGCAATGTGAATGTGAATACAAAATCAACAATATAAAAAAGATGGAATGCAACTGCAGACACGTGTTTCTGACTCATTAGTCGTCATCAGTACAGTATAGCCAAGTTAGAAGATGAAGCAGTTTAACTGGGGAAAGGATCACTACAGGAGCAGTGTTACCAAATTTGTAACAACAATGTCAGAAGACCCTGCCTTTCAGGGCGACGACCAACACAGTCACGGAGGTAAAGCTACCTGAGGAAAGAAAAGCCAAAATCGTATGAAATAAAGGATGTTCAGTAAGCGAGTACAACTATAAATATAGAAAAGAAAAATCATTGGCAAAAAACTCGCAATATGAATGTAAATGCAAAATCAAACAATATAAAAAAGATGGAATGCAACTGCAGACACGTGTTTCTGACTCATTAATTGTCATCAGTACAGTATAGCCAAGTTAGAAGATGAAGCAGTTTAACTGGGGAAAGGATCACTACAGGAGCAATGTTACCATTTGTAACAACAATGCCAGAAAACCCTGCCTTTCAGGGCGACGACCAACACAGTCACGGAGGTAAAGCTACCTGAGGAAAGAAAAGCCAAAACCGTATGAAATAAAGGATGTTAAGTAAGCGAGTATAACTATAAATATAGAAAAGAAAAATCATTTGCAAAAAACTCGCAATGTGAATGTGAATACAAAATCAACAATATAAAAAAGATGGAATGCAACTGCAGACACGTGTTTCTGACTCATTAGTCGTCATCAGTACAGTATAGCCAGGTTAGAAGATGAAGCAGTTTAACTTGGGAAAGGATCACTACAGGAGCAAGCCATTTTTAACTACAATGTCAGAAGACCCTGCCTTTCAGGGCGACGACCAACACAGTCACGGATGTAAAGCTACCTGAGGAAAGAAAAGCCAAAACCGTATGAAATAAAGGACGTTAAGTAAGCGAGTACAACTATAAATATAGAAAAGAAAAATCATTGGCAAAAAACTCGCAATGTGAATGTGAATACAAAATCAACAATATAAAAAAGATGGAATGCAACTGCAGACACGTGTTTGTAACTCATTAGTCGTCATCAGTACAGTATAGCCAAGTTAGAAGATAAAGCAGTTTAACTTGGGAAAGGATAACTACAGGAGCAATGTTAACATTTGTAACAACAATGCCAGAAGACCCTGCCTTTCAGGGCGACGACTAACACAGTCACGTAGGTAAAGCTACCTGAGGAAAGAAAAGCCAAAACCGTATGAAATAAAGGATGCTAAGTAAGCGAGTACAACTATAAATATAGAAAAGAAAAATCATTGGCAAAAACTCGCAATGTGAATGTGAATACAAAATCCACAATATAAAGAAGATGGAATGCAACTGCAGACACATATTTCTGACTCATTACTCGTCATCAGTACAGTATAGCCAAGTTAGAAGATGAAGCAGTTTAACTTGGGAAAGGATCACTACCGGAGCAATGTTACCTTTTGTAACAAAAATGCCAGAAAACCCTGCCTTTCAGGGCGACGACCAACAGAGTCACGGAGACCTGAGGTCACCCTGAAAGGCAGGGTCTTTTGGCATTGTTGTTACAAATGGTAACATTGCTCCTGTAGTGATCCTTTCCCAAGTTAAACTGTTTCATCTTCTAACTTGGCTATACTGTACTGTTGACGACTAATGAGTCAGAAACACGTGTCTGCAGTTGCATTCCATCTTTTTTATATTGTTGATTTTGTATTCACTTTCACATTGCGAGTTTTTTGCCATTGATTTTTCTTTTATATATTTATAGCTGTACACGCTTACTTAATATCCTTTATTTCATACGGTTTTGGCTTTTCTTTCCTCGTGTAGCTTTACCTCCATGACTGTGTTGGTCGTCGCCCTGAAAGGCAGGGTCTTCTGGCATTGTTGTTACAAATGGTAACATTGCTCCTGTACTAATCCTTTCCCAAGTTAAACTGCTTCATCTTCTAACTTAGCTATACTGACTGATGACGACTAATGAGTCAGAAACACGTGTCTGCAATTGCATTCCATCTTTTTTATATTGTTGATTTGGTATTCACATTCACATTGCGAGTTCTTTGCCAATGATTTTTCTTTCCTATATTTACAGTTGTACTCGCATACTTAACATCCTTTATTTCATACGGTTTTGGCTTTTCTGTCCTCAGGAAGCTTTACCTCCGTCACTGTGTTGGTCGTCGCCCTGAAAGGCAGGGTCTTCTGGCATTGTTTTTACAAATGGTAACATTGCTCCTGTAGTGATCCTTTCCCAAGTTAAACTGCTTCATCTTCTAACTTGGCTATACAGTACCGATGACGACTAATGAGTCAGAAACACGTGTCTGCAGTTGCATTCCATCTTTTTTATGTTGTTGATTTGGTATTCACTTTCACATTGCGAGTTTTTTGCCAATATATATATATATATATATATATATATATATATATATATATATATATATATATATATATATATATATATATATGTATACATACATATGAAAAAACAAAAGATGTAGATCTTTGAAACACACTCAGTGATCAAAAGATCCACAGGTACTGGTTTGGACGACCACTCGTACGAAAACAAACAAATGAAGTAGAGAATGCGGAAAAATCCCCTTACGAACAATTCACACATCCACTACTTCGGGCTGGGAAAAATTTTTTGAATAGAATCGAAGATCCAAACACCAGCTCTTAGAAATGTGTTTCGCCCTCTTCAACCTCTATGGGCTCATCGGTGAAGATGAGAGGTTGAATATCTTCAGACACATTCCAATCAAAAAACAACATTCGAGACCTAGACATAGCAGGAACGTAAATCTACGCCCAACCTGACAATGCCATTCTCAAGTTTTAATTCCCTAATTACTTTAGAGTAAGTAAGATAATGTTTATGAAAAAACAAAAGATGTAGATCTTTGAAACACACTCAGTGATCAAAAGATCCAGAGGTACTGGTTTGGACGACCACTGGTACGAAATATATATATATATATATATATATATATATATATATATATATATATATATATATATATATATATATATATATATATATATATATATATATATAAAACAAGGCTGAAATATTGGGGTAGCAGCAATCTCAAAGAAAATATATATATATATATATATATATATATATATATATATATATATATATCATAAAGGAGTACGACCGTCAATTCCAATATAACAAAGGAGCACTCGTAAGTGTAGGGTTTTATCGGTCAAGTGGGTGAAAAATGAGACAAAGAATTCAGCTACTTCATCTATTTATTGAAGACGTTTCGTCTACTGCTCAGTAGACATCATCAGTTCATCTACAAAAAGAGTGGTATAAGAAACAACATCCAAAAGAGAGGTAAAAAAGCACTAGCGTTACCTTAAAAAGACATGTAGCAAAAGATAAGATGTACATAGTAAAAAAAACCTTATCCATGAACCAACGTAATGTAAAAGTATATAACATTTAAGTGTATAGTTAATATTTAAAAAACTTTAGTACAGCCAAAGACAAGACCATGTGGTAACAGTCACATATAAAAAACAAGTTGAAAAAAGCCGGCTTGCTTTTTTAAAGTCAAGAATGAACCAAGAAAAAACCAGATTCACACTTCCAAAAACTTAGTAGTATTTAAGCATACTTCATTTTAACTTTAAGTAACATCATTAAATGAGTAGAATGCTAATATGCAACTTTGAAAATTTAAAGATAAATAGTTACCAGCAGGTCATCCGAGCCCAACGGACACACAAAAGAAAATGGAGTTTGAATTATCAGGTGTAAACTGACATCTCGCCAAGAGGCAGGCAACCTTTAAAAAATTATAACAAAGAGTGACTGACAACTGCAGTGCAGCGCGGTAAAATTTAAATTGATGTAATTAAAACAGTTATAAAAGTGTTTAAAAAGTGAAAGTAATATGAAGAAGTAATCAAGGAATGTACCTTATACCTCGTAGACAAGAATCACAGTTCATTTTAAACAAGTGAGGTCACTTCACACAATTATATGGAAAAGTGCCTACGTTAGTACTGGTAATCCAGTTAACTAACTAATATATAAGATAGTACAACAGTATAACTCCCATATATCGCAGCTCAAAAAGCAAGAAAAAATATGCAATAATTTAAGAAAATTTATAAATCAGCTTAGCAAATTGTAATTTATAATTAATATCAATAATGCAAAATTTTATCCTATGGAAAATTTTAAATTGTTCAATCTATTAAGTAAACTGTTATTATCAAAAAAAAGTGGGAAAAGCTTGAAAAAACCACCAAAAACTTTTTTACAATAAAATAATTTAAGTGTAATAACATCGACTGATTCCGCAAGATCAATATTAAAGAAGTGGGAAAAGCCTGAAAACCACAAAACTTTTTTACAATATAATAATTTGAGTGTAATAATACCAACTAACTCTGCAAAATCAATGCATGGTATATTTGACTCAAGTTACTGATGTCAGTTCTCTTGTTAAGTACATTAGAGGTTTTTAATATGAAACACATCTCTAAGAATTGTCTTTTCGACAGGTTGCGTTCATTGCAAAGGATCTTGGCTTCCTTAAAGTCCACCTTATGTTTTGTATCTATTGCATGTTGGGCTAAGGCACAAGTATAAGGTACATTCCTTGATTACTTCTTGATATTACTTTCACTTTTTAAACACTTTTATAACTGTTTTAATTACATCAATTTAAATTTTACCGCGGTGCACTGCAGTTGTCAGTCACTCTTTGTTATAATTTTTTAAAGGTTGCCTGCCTCTTGGCTAGATGTCAGTTTACACCTGATAATTCAAACTCCATTTTCTTTTGTGTGTCCGTTGGGCTCGGATGACCTGCTGGTAACTATTTAACTTTAAATTTTCAAAGTTGCATATTAGCATTCTACTCATTTAATGATGTTACCTAAAGTTAAAATGAAGTATGCTTAAATACTACTAAGTTTTTGGAAGTGTGAATCTGGTTTTTTCTTGGTTCATTCTTGACTTTAAAAAAGCAAGCCGGCTTTTTTCCACTTGTTTTTTATATGTGACTGTTACCACATGGTCTTGTCTTTGGCTGTACTAAAGTTTTTTAAATATTAACTATACACTTAAATGTTATATACTTTTACATTACGTTGGTTCATGGATAAGGTTTTTTTTCTATGTACATCTTATCTTTTGCTACATGTCTTTTTAAGGTAACGCTAGTGCTTTTTTACCTCTCTTTTGGATGTTGTTTCTTATACCACTCTTTTTGTAGATGAACTGATGATGTCTACTGAGCAGTAGACGAAACGTCTTCAATAAATAGATGAAGTAGCTGAATTCTTTGTCTCTTTTTTCACCCACTTGACCGATAAAACCCTACACTTACGAGTGCTCCTTTGTTATATTGGAATTGACGGTCGTACTCCTTTATGATGTCTTCTGTTACAGAGGGTTTTTACGCTAATACCAGGCGCATCCATGGGGAACTACCAGTGAAAAAGCTTAAGAGATGGACCAATCTGACCGAGAAACTAGCTACAGCTGAAGCAAGAAGAACTTTCCTTCTAGAGTGCAGGAGAACCAAGAAAATTCCAAGATTTATCACAGACACCACTTCTAACATACTTACTACTACCACAGGAACCCACGATCACACACTCCAACGCAGGAGCCAGGCTCTTAATAGACAGGTGAGGGCACGATTACTTAATTTCCATATATCGAAGGTTCATTCAGATATTAAATTCATTTTTGGTCAAATAAATAATGTCACTGATTTCTTAGATCACACTTTACCTGCATCTTTGTTAGATAGGTTTGAGACCTCTTTACACAAGAAATTTAATTTCGTTTATAAAAAAAATATTTTACATCTTCAGAGTAAGCTTGGTAAATTGGGTGCACCAGACTTCTACAAAATTCCATTTAATCCTAATTGGATAAAGAATCTTTCTAATGTGGATGTTCCTCAAAATATTCTAAAGCTATTATCTTTGGGCCCTAAATTTGGTCTGGAACCTACCTTCAAAGATTATTCAATCAGTAGGACCCTTGCAGATGTAGAAAATATATTGTCTCATGCAGACAATGCTGATCTTCTTTCCCTAAGGTCATCTTCTAATAACATTCTGTTGAATTATACCAACCGCCCTAGGCAATCCATATCTGAAATTGATAAGATTTATAGGGAAACGGTATCGTTTTTAAAAACCCACCCTAATCTTCTCGTTCTCACCAGTGACAAAGGCAATGCCACTGTTCTTATGGATAAAGATCAATATATCAGCCTCAGTCAATCATTGTTAGATGACGTTAGGTACTACCAACCTCTTACTTCAAACCCCTGTTCAAAATTTTCTAACAAAATTAATAAATTTATTACTCTCTTAAAAAATATTAAGATCATAGATCAAACTTTAGCTAAGTCATTACATAATTATGATGGTTATGCTCCAAGATTTTATTGTCTGCCCAAAATTCACAAGCCCACATTGAGCATGAGGCCTATTGTTTCCTCAATTAATTCACCTAACATACATATTGCAAAATATTTGACTGATATTTTTTTTTATTTTTTTTTGTTATGCTTTATTTAACAATCAGAATACATTAGCATCCTATAAGTTAAAGTGTTGGCTTGGGAGCTGGGCCCCTCATTGGCGTGAAGGGACTCCCTCCAATGAAGGAGTCCTAGATAGTCTTCATGTCAGCTGGCCATAATCTCTTCAACCTTCTGGCAATTGGAGCTTGTACTAGCGGCTGTAATACTGCGTTGGGGTGTGTTTCCATTTTCTCGTGGTGTTTGTTGTACCTATCTTTAATGACATCTGTGATGAATGGAACCTTCAGATCTTCATGTAATGTTAAATTCGACACGAACCAAGGTGCATCTGTGATCATGCGTAGTATTTTTGACTGGCTCCTTTGGATGATAGCAATATTAGATTTGCTTGCACATCCCCAGACTTCGATACCATACATCCATATTGGTTTGATTATGGTGTTGTATATCAGCAGTTTATTTTCCAAACTTAGTTTTGATTTTCTACCTATCAACCAGTAGAGTTCTTTGACTTTCATGTCTATTTGTTTTCTCTTCTTTGTTATGTGCACTTTCCAAGTAAGTTTAGAGTCTAGATGTATGCCGAGATATTTGGAAGAGTTGTTTTTAGCAATAATTTTGTTATTTATGTATAGTGATGGACACTGATCTTTTCTTGTAGTAAAGTTGACATGGACGGATTTAGCCTCATTTATCTTAATTTTCCATTTTCTTACCCAATTTTCTAGGTTTGCTAAGTCATTTTGTAGGATGTTGGAAGCTTCTACTGGATCTTGGTGAATTGCTAAGATGACGGTGTCATCCGCAAAGGTTCCTATGACAGTGTGTGGAGACGTAGGAATATCTGATGTGAATAATACATATAGAATGGGACCCAGGACACTGCCTTGCGGAACTCCGGCCTTGATTGGGAATTTTTGCGAATATTCATCATTCACTTTTACAAGAAACTGTCTGTCGTGAAGATATGATTCGAGCAGTCGATAGAAGGATAGTGGAAAGATTTTAGATATTTTGTATAAAAGTCCATCATGCCAAACCTTGTCAAAGGCTTGGCTAACATCCAAGAATACTGAGGGACAGTATTGTTTTTGTTCTATTGCTAAATTTATTGAATGTGTTATTCTGTGTATTTGCTGAACTGTTGAGTGGCCTTGTCGAAAACCAAATTGGTGTGATGGAATCCAATCCTCAGGGAGTACTTCCTTATTTATTCTTTGAAGTATGAGTCTTTCTAGTAGTTTTGACATAACTGGCAATAAGCTGATTGGCCGATAAGATGAAACTTCGTTTGGGTTTTTGCCTGCCTTCAGTATTAAAATTATTTCTGCTGTTTTGAGTTACGTCGGCCAGTAGTTTAGTCTCAGGATAGCATTGAAAATGTACATCATGAGTATGACTCCTCTGCGTGGCAGTTCTTTTAACATTTTGGAGGTTATTTTATCGATCCTGGAGATTTTCTTGGATTTAGGAAGTTTAGTTCATTTTGAACTTCCTTTGCAGAAAGTTGTTTGGTTGCGGGTATGTTGTTTGGGATATTTGAGAGATGTCTAGCTATTTCGTCATCAACTACATCACAGTTCGGTGTGAATACATTGGATAAGTATGCACCAAATAGTGAAGCCTTTTCTTTATCGCTTCTTGCCCATATAGCTGCAGGATTGCTGGAGTCACGTACAGGAGAATTCTGCATTTGAGGCTTGTTTTTGAATTTGCATGGTTTCCAGATGGAGTTATCACTTCGGTTAAGACCCTTCAAATATTCATTAAATGAACTTTCACGCAGTTCTTTAATTTTTGCTTTTAGTCGACTACTGGCTCGGTTGTACACTGTTCTGTCAACAGGGGCTTGCGTGCGTTGTAATCTAGCTCTTGCTTTTCGTTTTAGAGCTATGAGTTCCTTCACTTCTTTAGGTACAGAAATGTCTTTCTTTTGGATAGTGGGACGAGGAGTGGCTTGTTGTACTGATTCTATTAGGAGGTCATTAAAAGTTGTGATCGCCCCTTCGACTTCATTGGGTTCCTTTAGTCTGATGTCGAATTTTACTTTTTCTTCAATTCTGGTACGATATTCTTCCCATTTGGTTTTCTTATTATGTAGTCTTGTGGGAGTTTTTCTATGTAACGCTGCTGTTCCTATTGAAGCTATTATCGGAGAGTGGTCAGAAGAAAGATCATAGCTTGGTATTACGTCTAAGTAAGGAGCTGGTAACCCATTTGTCACAAAAAAGTCAAGCAAGTCAGGAGTTTTAGCAGGATCAGTTGGCCAGTAAGTTGGAGTTCCTGTTGACAGGTATGCGTAATGCTTCTCTTGAATCACTGATGCCAATTCTCTACCTTTGGTTGTTGTAAGCCTAGACCCCCATAAAATGTGTTTGCTATTGTAATCACCGCCCGCAATAAATTTGGATCCTAGTGTATCGAAAAAATCACTGAAATGTTCCTTTTTTATGTTGTGTCGTGGTGGACAGTAGACGGCGGCAACTTTTAGATTATATGAGTCCATGCAGACGTTGACAGTTGTGGCTTGTAGAAAATTTTCAGCATATTTTGGCATTTCATGGTGCTTTATTGTGTTCTTTATTAGGATAGCAGTACCAGCATGTGCAGTGTTGTCTGGGTGATTGCTGTGATATGTTGTGTAATGTGGAATGTAAAAGTAGGATCTGTCAGTGAAGTGTGTTTCGCTGATGAGAAGCAGGTCTATGGAATTGTGTTTTAGAAATATTTCAACTTCTTGTTTGTGATGTAGAATGCCGTTGGCATTCCACAGTGCTATTCTAATAAACTTAATGAATTTTATTTATTAACGTAGTAAGCATATTCATCACCATGGTGTTTTGATGAATAAGTTGCTGAAACATGGCTTTGAATTCGTCTAAGAATCTATGTAGCATATCTGTTGTGGTGTCACATTGATTCTGCTGAGTATAATTGTTGGATGCTACATTTGCATAGGTCACATTATTTCTTACCGGCGTTGTGTTGGCTTGGTGGTAAGATTAGGATGGGCATTTGGGAAACCCTGACTGCTGACTGGCTGTACATTTTGCCTATTATTTTGATTATTAGGGCGTCTCATTATGTTGTGATAGTAGCTACAACCTTTATAGTTGGCTGTATGGGCACCTCCACAAAGTGCACACGTTGCTGGAGTGTTCCTTGTTTTTGTGCAGGTTGATGTACTATGGGCTCCCCCACACTTAACGCAGACAAAAGGTTTATAACAGTAACCCTTGGTGTGTCCATATTGTTGGCATCGCGTGCATTGAGCTGGTCCATAGTTAGGTTTTGGAGGTTCTACCTGTATGATTAAATTTTGCATTTTTTGTATTTTATATACGTCTTTGTTATTTACCGCAGGCTCTAAATCCACAAAGAACAGATTAAGAGGCTCCTTAGTTCTTTTGTCCTTGGCATTGAGAATATTTCTGACTTGATGGCCTTTTGCGTTGAGTTCTTTCACTATTTCTTTTGTATCCATAGTGTGGTGAAGGTATCTGATCACTACTCGGAATGCACGTTCTTCTTTGAGTTGGTATGTGTGGTGTACAATTTTTTTCTCACGCATATACGTTACTAGATGCCTGTAAGACTCAACAGTATCACTAATTATTTTAATTGTATTATCTGCAAGTGTTTTTGTACTGTAGTGCACATCATCAATGGCATCTCTTAAACTTAGTATCATTTTCTGGTAATCTGTTACTCCGTACACAAATATTGGAGGAGGTTTTATAGTTTTAGCTTCGGTGATATCTATTTGTTGGTCTGTTTGACTCTCTTCTATAGTTTCTTCTACAGGAAGCTGACTATATCTATTGCTTATATCTATGTCGGAGTTTTGTGAGTTGCTTCTTCTGATCTTCCTTCTTTTTGTATTCGTTACTTGTTGCCATTCGTTCTCGTTGGCTGCGTGTTGTTCCAGCTCCTCATCGTCACTTGTATAGGACAATCTGTGATAATATTTCTGACTGGTTGATGGTATATGTTGTGATTTTTGGATCATTGGTACCTGATGTATGTAACTTTGTTGATTAATTGGTACCTGCTGAGTGGAATTTGTTTGAGAAGCATCAAAATATTGTTGAGATAAACAAGAATTATTATTATTCAATGCTGCTTGAGTTATTGGTTGAGAATTAATAAATTGTTGTACTTGCATATTTGTATCTGCTACACCCTGTATGTTGGTTTGCGAAACTGGCTGGCTATAAGAATCTCCAGGTCCATTACTAGCTGGTAACACATTCATGTTTTTATTTCACTTAAATTAGCACTGGGTTCAAAAACTCATTAAATTTCAATGTAAATGAAAATAAAAATATTTCATTAATTGTTTTTAAATTGTAGGTATCGGTTTTTAACAAAAATTCCGGTTCGAAATTTTTATCGTGGCGTACGTTGCTTGATGATTAAGGCAATACATCCGCACAGCACGAGAGGCGATTCGGTACTCTTTGACTGATATCTTGTCAAAATCTTATAATTACAATAATGATTACAACATTGTTGACTCTTTTCAATTTAGTGAATTTATTAATGACTTTAAGCTACCACATGGTTATATTTTGGTGAGTTTTGATTTAGTTTCACTTTTTACTAACCTTCCCTTGGCTAGTGTCCTTACTTCACTAAGAAATCATTGGAATATTATCCAACCTAATTCTCCAGTTTCCTGGGAAGTGTTTGCAGAATTGCTCCAATTAGTGTTTGACACTAATTTTTTGGTCTTCAACGACAAATTTTATTTACAAATTTTTGGGACACCAATGGGTTCCTCGATTTCACCCATCCTAGTGAATTATGTTTTGGATGATTTAGTTTCTGACCGTCTGGGTTATTTAGATTTTCAAGTTCCTTTTGTTAAACGTTATATGGACGACCTATTACTAGCCTTACCACCAGACAAGACTCAGGCCACCTTGTCCATCTTCAATGGGTTTGATCCTCATTTGCAGTTCACATGTGAACTCGAGGACCCCAACAACCATAGTATCCCCTTCTTGGACATGCGTGTCACTAGAAGTGGAGATAACACACTTTGTACAAGTTGGTATAGGAAACCAATGGCCTCTAATAGGTTTCTCAACTACCATTCTTGTCATCCTTTTAAATATAAAATAAATCTTATTAAAGCTTTAAGCTGTAGTCTACATAGGTTGACACATCCGGTTAATCGAAGGGAATCCCTTCTGCTACTCAGAAGTATATTGGTAGATAATTCCTACCCTTCCTCCCTTATCAATAAATTTCTTTTTTCCCAAAGCTACGGTTCTTCTCTGAACGACATACCCAATGGTGACCAACTTAGATCAATATCGAATAATACTGTTAACATCACAATTCTGCCCACTACTAATCTTGGGACTCCTGTTTCCCAGTTTTCTTCACTTCCTTATTTTCCTCAGGTTACTGATAAACTTATTAAACTATATAAAAATAATAATATTCCTGTTAAGATTGCAATTAAGGACGCAAGAACAGTCAGAAATTTGTTCTCTAAGACTAAAACACCCTTGTCCCCTTTGGAACAAGTTAATGTGGTCTACCACATACCTTGTGCTGAATGTGACGCATGTTATGTAGGGCAGACAAAGCGAGCATTAAAATCACGTTTAATTTCACACCGTAGTGATATCAATTTGAAAAAACCAACTTGTGCCTTAGCCCAACATGCAATAGATACAAAACATAAGGTGGACTTTGATGAAGCCAAGATCCTTTGCAATGAACGCAACCTGTCGAAAAGACAGTTCTTAGAGATGTGTTTCATATTAAAAACCTCTAATGTACTTAACAAGAGAACTGACATCAGTAACTTGAGTCAAATATACCATGCATTGATTTTGCAGAGTTAGTTGGTATTATTACACTCAAATTATTATATTGTAAAAAAGTTTTGTGGTTTTCAGGCTTTTCCCACTTCTTTAATATTGATCTTGCGGAATCAGTCGATGTTATTACACTTAAATTATTTTATTGTAAAAAAGTTTTTGGTGGTTTTTTCAAGCTTTTCCCACTTTTTTTTGATAATAACAGTTTACTTAATAGATTGAACAATTTAAAATTTTCCCTAGGATAAAATTTTACATTATTGATTATTTATTAAGCTCAACAGGCCGTGGAGGCCTAGGGCTGAAAGATTTAATTTTTCCTTACAATTACTATTACATATTTATATATAATGCTATATCCTATACTACTATAATATATACAATATTACATTTGTTTGTATAAAACACTTAATACTATACTTAACATTATAGTCTTTCCATACATTTCTTCACCACTTCCTTCCATTGTTTTCTGTCCAAAGCTTTTTCTTTCCAGTTTACAATATTACTTTGTTTTAAGTCTTCATATACGCTGTCCTTCCATCTCCTTCTTGGTCTTCCTATTCTTCTTTTTTGTATTGGCTTACGTAATAGAACCATTTTTGGCATTCTCGCCTTTCCCATTCTTTCTATGTGTCCTAAGTATCGGATTCTCTGTGCTTTGATTGCCGTCGTTATTTTTGGTTCATTATATAGTTCTTCCAGTTCCTTATTATTTCTTCTTCTCCATTGACCGTCTATTTTCACGCCTCCATATATTGCTCGTTGTATTTTCCTCTCCCATCTTTCTAAAAGGTCTATTTCTGATTTTTTAAGCACCCATGTTTCACATGCATATGTAGCTGTAGGTCTGATAACTGTTTTGTAGATTCTTATTTTTGTTTTTCTTGACACATCTTTGGATTTCATTAATGGACGCAATGCTCCATACTTTTTGTTTGCTTTTGCTATTCTTGCTTTTATTTCCCCTTCCCCATGTCCCTTTTCATCTACTTTTACACCCAGGTATGTAAATTCTGAAACTCTTTTAAATGCGCATACATTTTCTCCTTCTATCTCCAATGTGAAATTGTCTTCATTTTCTTTATCTGTTTCTCCCATTATCATGTATTTTGTCTTTTCCTTATTTATGAGAAGACCAAAAAAATTTAAATTTCAAAGTCTTCATAAAAGACGATGAACGACAAAAGACACCTCTTTGTGTCACAGATTTGTCTACAAAGCCACGTTATTCGCTACACATTCGTCAATAACGGAGATAAACCGTGATAGGAAAGGAAACGGCGATTGCATTTTATTTCACTTCGACCACCACCGATATTCTACACGACGTGTTTCGAGCTCATGTCAAGCTCTCGTCAGGAACATCTAGGTGGATGGTCGAGGTGTAAGAAAATGCTTTTGGCCCTTCTGGTAATAATAAAATAACCAGACTTCAGTACACTTGGTACGACATCTATATGAATTAAACGAAAAGATTTCTCTGGTATACAGAAGAAATCTTTTCCGTAGTGGACGCGAAAATGTAAATTTCAAAGTCTTCATAAAAGACGATGAACGACAAAAGACACCTCTTTGTGTCACAGATTTGTCTACAAAGCCACGTTATTCGCTACACATTCGTCAATAACGGAGATAAACCGTGATATGAAAGGAAACGGCGATTGCATTTTATTTCACTTCGACCACCACCGATATTCTACACGACGTGTTTCGAGCTCATGTCCGTCCGCTACGGAAAAGATTTCTTCTGTATACCAGAGAAATCTTTTCGTTTTATTCATATAGATGTCGTACCAAGTGTACTGAAGTCTGGTTATTTTATTATTACCAGAAAGGCCAAAAGCATTTTCTTACACCTCGACCATCCACCTAGATGTTGCTGACGAGAGCTTGACATGAGCTCGAAACACGTCGTGTAGAATATCGGTGGTGGTCGAAGTGAAATAAAATGCAATCGCCGTTTCCTTTCATATCACGGTTTATCTCCGTTATTGACGAATGTGTAGCGAATAACGTGGCTTTGTAGACGAATCTGCGACACAAAGAGGTGTCTTTTGTCGTTCATCGTCTTTTATGAAGACTTTGAAATTTACATTTTCGCGTCCGCTACTAAAAAGATTTCTTCTGTATACCAGAGAAATTTTTTCGTTTAATTCATATAGATGTCGTACCAAGTGTACTGAAGTCTGGTTATTTTATTATTACCAGAAAGGCCAAAAGCATTTTCTTACACCTCGACCATCCACCTAGATGTTCCTGACGAGAGCTTGACATGAGCTCGAAACACGTCGTGTAGAATATCGGTGGTGGTCGAAGTGAAATAAAATGCAATCGCCGTTTCCTTTCGTATCACGGTTTATCTCCGTTATTGACGAATGTGTAGCGAATAACGTGGCTTTGTAGACAAATCTGTGACACAAAGAGGTGTCTTTTGTCGTTCATCGTCTTTTATGAAGACTTTGAAATTTAAATTTTCGCGTCCGCTACGGAAAAGATTTCTTCTGTATACCAGAGAAATCTTTTCGTTTAATTCATATAGATGTCGTACCAAGTGTACTGAAGTCTGGTTATTTTATTATTACCAGAAAGGCCAAAAGCATTTTCTTACACCTCGACCATCCACCTAGATGTTCCTGACGAGAGCTTGACATGAGCTCGAAACACGTCGTGTAGAATATCGGTGGTGGTCGAAGTGAAATAAAATGCAATCGCCGTTTCCTTTAATATCACGGTTTATCTCCGTTATTGACGAATGTGTAGCGAATAACGTGGCTTTGTAGACAAATCTGTGACACAAAGAGGTGTCTTTTGTCGTTCATCGTCTTTTATGAAGACTTTGAAATTTAGTTTTTCGCGTCCGCTACGGAAAAGATTTCTTCTGTATACCAGAGAAATTTTTTCGTTTAATTCATATAGATGTCGTACCAAGTGTACTGAAGTCTGGTTATTTTATTATTACCAGAAAGGCCAAAAGCATTTTCTTACACCTCGACCATCCACCTAGATGTTGCTGACGAGAGCTTGACATGAGCTCGAAACACGTCGTGTAGAATATCGGTGGTGGTCGAAGTGAAATAAAATGCAATCGCCGTTTCCTTTCATATCACGGTTTATCTCCGTTATTGACGAATGTGTAGCGAATAACGTGGCTTTGTAGACGAATCTGCGACACAAAGAGGTGTCTTTTGTCGTTCATCGTCTTTTATGAAGACTTTGAAATTTACATTTTCGCGTCCGCTACTAAAAAGATTTCTTCTGTATACCAGAGAAATTTTTTCGTTTAATTCATATAGATGTCGTACCAAGTGTACTGAAGTCTGGTTATTTTATTATTACCAGAAAGGCCAAAAGCATTTTCTTACACCTCGACCATCCACCTAGATGTTCCTGACGAGAGCTTGACATGAGCTCGAAACACGTCGTGTAGAATATCGGTGGTGGTCGAAGTGAAATAAAATGCAATCGCCGTTTCCTTTCGTATCACGGTTTATCTCCGTTATTGACGAATGTGTAGCGAATAACGTGGCTTTGTAGACAAATCTGTGACACAAAGAGGTGTCTTTTGTCGTTCATCGTCTTTTATGAAGACTTTGAAATTTAAATTTTCGCGTCCGCTACGGAAAAGATTTCTTCTGTATACCAGAGAAATCTTTTCGTTTAATTCATATAGATGTCGTACCAAGTGTACTGAAGTCTGGTTATTTTATTATTACCAGAAAGGCCAAAAGCATTTTCTTACACCTCGACCATCCACCTAGATGTTCCTGACGAGAGCTTGACATGAGCTCGAAACACGTCGTGTAGAATATCGGTGGTGGTCGAAGTGAAATAAAATGCAATCGCCGTTTCCTTTAATATCACGGTTTATCTCCGTTATTGACGAATGTGTAGCGAATAACGTGGCTTTGTAGACAAATCTGTGACACAAAGAGGTGTCTTTTGTCGTTCATCGTCTTTTATGAAGACTTTGAAATTTAGTTTTTCGCGTCCGCTACGGAAAAGATTTCTTCTGTATACCAGAGAAATTTTTTCGTTTAATTCATATAGATGTCGTACCAAGTGTACTGAAGTCTGGTTATTTTATTATTACCAGAAAGGCCAAAAGCATTTTCTTACACCTCGACCATCCACCTAGATGTTGCTGACGAGAGCTTGACATGAGCTCGAAACACGTCGTGTAGAATATCGGTGGTGGTCGAAGTGAAATAAAATGCAATCGCCGTTTCCTTTCATATCACGGTTTATCTCCGTTATTGACGAATGTGTAGCGAATAACGTGGCTTTGTAGACGAATCTGCGACACAAAGAGGTGTCTTTTGTCGTTCATCGTCTTTTATGAAGACTTTGAAATTTACATTTTCGCGTCCGCTACTAAAAAGATTTCTTCTGTATACCAGAGAAATTTTTTCGTTTAATTCATATAGATGTCGTACCAAGTGTACTGAAGTCTGGTTATTTTATTATTACCAGAAAGGCCAAAAGCATTTTCTTACACCTCGACCATCCACCTAGATGTTCCTGACGAGAGCTTGACATGAGCTCGAAACACGTCGTGTAGAATATCGGTGGTGGTCGAAGTGAAATAAAATGCAATCGCCGTTTCCTTTCGTATCACGGTTTATCTCCGTTATTGACGAATGTGTAGCGAATAACGTGGCTTTGTAGACAAATCTGTGACACAAAGAGGTGTCTTTTGTCGTTCATCGTCTTTTATGAAGACTTTGAAATTTAAATTTTCGCGTCCGCTACGGAAAAGATTTCTTCTGTATACCAGAGAAATCTTTTCGTTTAATTCATATAGATGTCGTACCAAGTGTACTGAAGTCTGGTTATTTTATTATTACCAGAAAGGCCAAAAGCATTTTCTTACACCTCGACCATCCACCTAGATGTTCCTGACGAGAGCTTGACATGAGCTCGAAACACGTCGTGTAGAATATCGGTGGTGGTCGAAGTGAAATAAAATGCAATCGCCGTTTCCTTTAATATCACGGTTTATCTCCGTTATTGACGAATGTGTAGCGAATAACGTGGCTTTGTAGACAAATCTGTGACACAAAGAGGTGTCTTTTGTCGTTCATCGTCTTTTATGAAGACTTTGAAATTTAGTTTTTCGCGTCCGCTACGGAAAAGATTTCTTCTGTATACCAGAGAAATTTTTTCGTTTAATTCATATAGATGTCGTACCAAGTGTACTGAAGTCTGGTTATTTTATTATTACCAGAAAGGCCAAAAGCATTTTCTTACACCTCGACCATCCACCTAGATGTTCCTGACGAGAGCTTGACATGAGCTCGAAACACGTGGTGTAGAATATCGGTGGTGGTCGAAGTGAAATAAAATGCAATCGCCGTTTCCTTTCATATCACGGTTTATCTCCGTTATTGACGAATGTGTAGCGAATAACGTGGCTTTGTAGACAAATCTGTGACACAAAGTTCATCTTTTGTCGTTCATCGTCTTTTATAAAGACTTTGAAATTTACATTTTCGCGTCCGCTACGGAAAAGATTTCTTCTGTATACCAGAGAAATCTTTTCGTTCAATTGATATATATATATATATATATATATATATATATATATATATTTAAAAACATGAGATGTAGATCCTTGAAACACACTCAGTGATCTAAAGATCCAAGGTTAATGGTTTGACGACCACTCGTACGAAATGGTGGATGTGTGAATTGTTCGTAAGGGGATTTTTCCACATTCTCTATTTCATCTGTTTGATTATATATATATATATATATATATATATATATATATATATATATATATATATATATATATATATATATATACAGCGTGTCTACTTGAGTTGGAAACATATGGGAAACTTTTTTATTATTAATTTTACAAAAAAAAGTTATTCTTTATAAAAAGTTCTGCATGCCCCAAAACCTAAGATTCAATAATCAGATATTAAATTTTCTCAATAATATACGAGGTATGTCAAAAAATATGAATTTCGGCTAAGGGTAAAGTACCTTTATTTCTCTCAATATCGAAAATTCGTATTATGAAAAGTTGTTTGGAAATAAAAACCAAGCTCAAATATGTAATTACATGCTTCTAATTGGAAAAAAATATTTTCCAAATTTTTCTCAAATTTATTGATACTAACTTCGTTTTTATTCATTACACATACGATAACTCTTTTATTATTACTTTTACGAAAAAAGGTATTTTTTATAAAAATCTCTGTATGTCCTAAGACCGAAGATTCAACCAACATATATGACATTCTATTAATTTTATACGAGTTATGTCAAAAAATATGAATTTCACTCAAGAGTAAAGTACCTTTATTTTTCACAATATTGAAAACGGTTATTAAAAAAGTTGTTTAGAATTAAAAACTATGTGTCAATATGCAATTACATCCTTCTAATTGAAATACTGTGAAATATAAAGGTGCTATAATATTGAGCGAATTTCATATTTTTTGACACACCTCGTATAAAATTAATAAAAGTTGATATATCATGGTTGTGTCTTAGATTTTAGACCATGCAAAGTTTTTTATGAAGAATAACTTTTTTCGTAAAATGAATAATAAACGAGTTATGATATTTGTAATAATTAAAAACGATGTTGGGTATCCATAAATTTGAGAAAAATATATTTTTTTCAATAAGAAGCATGTAATTGCATATTTCATCTTAGTTTTTAATTCCAAACAACTTTTTATCATAAGAATTTTCGATATTGAGAGAAATAAAGGTACTTTACCCTTAGCCGAAATTCATATTTTTTGACATACCTCGTATAATATTGAGAAAATTTGATATCTGATAATTGAATCTTAGGTTTTGGGGCATGCAGAACTTTTTATAAAGAATAACTTTTTTTCGTAAAATTAATAATAAAAAAGTTTCCCATATGTTTCCAACTCAAGTAGACACGCTGTATATATATATATGCTTTCTGTTGTTTTCCGTGTTTGACTCCGCGTTGAATAATTTTGGTTTTGAGAAAAACCATTATTTTGACGACGTTTCGGCAAGATCTCACTTGCCATTGTCAAGTCAGGTAGTTCCGCTTCTCGCTGCTGCTTGAAGTAAACTGAATTCTTACTCGCGATACCGTCACTTATGTAGTTGATCCTGATGGTGCTGCTTGCCCTGCGCGAACTCGGGCTCTTGTTATTGGTCCGGTGTAGGTTGCAGTCGTCTGCGGGATGTTACGCGTGGATGTTGCGGCCTGATTTATTTTGGTCTTTTTTTCAGTACCGTTTTCCATGTTGTAGGAAGCCTTTGCGCATCATCTCTTTGGTTTAAGCCGTTGGGATTTCTTTCAATTTCTATCGATTCTCTGATTTTCCGTTTTCTTTTTACTTCGATGTTAGCTAACATTGTTGTCTTGATCAGGTTTATTGTGTGTCCTGTATTTGCGACATGTTGAGCCAGGGATGACGTGGTTTCTCCCCTTTCGATAGCATTTCGGTGTTCTTTTCGTCTTACCTGGATTCTTTGGTTGGTCTGTCCAATGTACGACTTTGCACAATCCCCACGCGGAATCTCGTATACACCTTGACTTTCTAACGATATTTTGGTCTTTGGTGTTAGTAAAATAGTTAAGATCTTTCTGTCCGTATTAAATATCGTTTCTATGTTGTGTTTTCTCAGCACTCTCCCTATTTTCTCTGTCGTACCCTTCACATATGGCAGAATGGTTTTGCCGCTCGGTTTATTGTCTTCTGTAGGGTCCTTATCTCTTCTTCGAGCATTTTGAGCTTTTTCGATGTTGTATGTCGAGAAGCCGTTTTTTCTTAACTCTGTTTTCACGTTATGCATTTCTTCATTTTGATGTTCTTGGTCTGTCAGTCTTTCGGATCTTGTAATCAAGGTTTTGATGACTGAATGCAATTGTGCAGGATGGTGGTGTGAAGCAGCATTTAGATATCTATCGGTATGTGTCGGTTTCCGATACACTGTATGGCCTATGTGTCCGTCTTGTTTCTTGATTATTAACACATCTAAGAATGGAATTTGATCGTTTTCTTCCAGTTCCACGGTAAACTGAATTTTATGGTGGATATTGTTGACGTGTTCTAAAAAAGCCTTTAGTTTTTCTTCTCCGTGGGTCCAGATGATAAATAAATAAATAAATCCACGTATCTAAGCCACAGTTTGGGTTTGGATTCAGCTGTTTCTATTGCCCGCTGTTCTATTTCCTTCATAAACAGCTATTACTGGTGACAGTGGGGAACCCATCGGTGCTCCCTCAACTTGTTTATATCTTTGTTCCTTATACAGTGCTAGTCAAAAGTCCGTACCCCCCCTCGTATCTTTTGACCGGTTATACTTATAATAGTGAAATTTGGAGGAAGGTAATGAACGGACGTAGGCTTCTTAACTAGTCATGACAGGTGACGTAAAAGTGACAGATGACTTTACAGCGCCACTGTGGCAGGTAACTTTAAATGGTACCCTATGGTAAGCGACACCTCGTTTGATAGGTATTGAAAATACCTATTCAGCTATACTAATTTTGTTTGAGTTTAAGCTCATTTGGATGAATACATGAAATAATATAAACTTGTAGTTTCGCATTTAATTAATAAAAATTCAAACCTCCGCCTATGGTTACTTGTCAAAAAGGTTGACGTTGACGTAAAAACTACTAGAGAGCTGAAAAATGTCAACTTTTTTGACAAAATAACCATGGGCGGACATTTTAATTTTTAAGAATTAAATGCGAAACTACAAAGTTATATTTATTTCATTTATTCACCAAAATCAAAATCAACTTAAACCCAAAAAAATTTGTATGACTGAAGAGATATTTTCAATACCTTTCAAATGAGGTGTCACTTGCCATAAGGTCCCATTTAAAATTATCTGTCACAGTGGCGCTGTAAAGTCATCTGTCACTATTACGTCACCTGTCATGACTAGTTAAAAAGCGTACGTCCGTTTATTTCCTCACTCCAAATTTCACTATTATATGTATAACCGATCAAAAGATACGAGGGGGGTACGGACTTTTGACTAGCACTGTATATGAAATAAGTGTTATTTAAACAGTGTTTGGTTAGGTTTATTGTATCCGGTGATATTGGATACTTTTTGCTTATGATGTCCAGTGATTCATCTATAGGAACATTCGTGAAAAGTGAGACTACATCGAAGCTGACTAGCAAATGTCCCGGCTCAAGAATCACACCTTTTATACGCTCGATGAAGTGGCTCGCGTTCTTGACGTAAGAATCCGCTTCTTCCGCGTATGGTTGCAGCTGTTGGGCCAGAAATTTCGCCAGCGGTTGTAAGGGAGATCCGATGGAGCTCACAATTGGTCGCAGTGGTAATCCTGCCTTGTGTACTTTGGGTAGGCCGTAAAATTTTGGGCATCTAGATGACTTCTCTCTAGGTATGAGATGGACCTGTTGTTCTTTATTGATATTTGAGGCTTTGATCTTGGCTTTTGTTATTTTCTCTAGATAGGTTGTCGGATCTGACGAGATGCTTTGATATGTTGTATCATTTAAGATGTCGTTTATTTTTGTTTCGTAGTCTTGAATATTCATCACTACCGTAGCATTGCCTTTGTCAGCTGGAAGCACGATGATTTCTTTGTTGCTCTTCAAATTATGTAAGGCTTCTTTGTCTTCCCGTGTTAAATTTCTTTTTGGTGGTTTAGCTGTTCTTAATATTTTTGATACGTCTTGGCGTATGATCTCGGCTGTTTCTGCTGGGAGATTAGTAATTGTAGTCTCTACCTCAGTAATGATGTTTTCTACGGGAATGTATGTAGGTGCAACAGCAAAATTGAAACCTTTTGCAAGAACACTATTCGTGGCTTCATCCAGTGTCAAATTTGAAAAGTTATATACTAAATTGTTTGTTTCTATTTGTGGATTTTCTTTCTTTTTTGGCCGCTGTTGTAGTAACAATTTTTCAATCTTTTTAATTTGTTTGGTCTTAGTGAGATCAGTATCTGTTTCTGCTCGAAAGTTTGTCAGTTGTTAAAAGAAATTCCATAATGTTGGATGGATTGTGTTACTTAGTTTAAGATGCAGCTGTAATGATTCTGCATTCATTTTGTCGATGTCTCGTCTGGTATCATGGATTGCCTCTCTAATAAGCGCCAGGCTTGTTCTTCTTAAGATGTTTTTAGTTTTATAGTTGTTTTTGTGAAAAGTGAGCTTCATACAAGTCGGTATAATGCTTTCGTCACGGCAGCGTTCTAAAAACGTAAGGTTGCATAACAACGTCCTTCGTTTCGATCGTAGTTTTTCGTATCTTCTGATGTCTGGTAGAATTTCCTCCCCGTAGAGATTAATTATGTTACACTTGAAGTTTCCGCGGGAGCTACATGTGCTTTCTGTTGTTTTCCGGGTTTGACTCCACGTTGAATAATTTTGGTTTTGAGAAAAACCATTATTTTGACGAGGTTTCGGCAAGATCTCACTTGCCATTGTCAAGTCAGGTAGTTCCGCTTCTCGCTGCTGCTTGAAGTAAACTGAATTCTTACTCACAATACCGTCACTTATGTAGTTGAGGGAGAGTGCTGAGAAAACACAACATAGAAACGATATTTAATACGGACAGAAAGATCTCAACTATTTTACCAACACCAAAGACCAAAATATCGTTAGAAAGTCAAGGTGTATACGAGATTCCGTGTGGGGATTGTGGAAAGTCGTACATTGGACAGACCAACCGAAGAATCCAGGTAAGACGAGAAGAACACCGAAATGCTATCGAAAGGGGACAAACCACGTCATCCATAGGCGCCCATACACACGGGCAGGGGGGGCCGTGGCCCCCCTAGCATTTCGGGAAAGAACAAAAATTAAAATTATATTACAGAACGTATTTTTATCAAAAAATTATTGGATAATTTTGAGAGATAAATTGGAAACAACATATTTATTAATAAAAAATTCACATATTGGGTAATTAATAGTTTAACAGAAAATAAATCTGTGTGTCTGTGACAGCGGTCTATATGGAATGTGCATAATACACATTTCGCACAGTCACGGTATGCTATTAACGAAAACATTGAAAGATATTAGAAACGTGGAAACATAATATATCTATACTGTAATCGACACCCAAAATTACAAATTAAATAAATCATTTATAATACTGCAAAGCAAATCATATCAGCAAGAAATCCGATCTCTGGCCGATAATCACTAATAGTCCAAGTAATGAAGCTTAAAATAGGACAAAAACTCGCAATTTTTACAGAATGGATCGATTTGCTTGAAAATTTTTGAGAATAAGTAGTGGATAGTCCAAGGATCAAAATCTATGTCATGCCGAAAGGCGCTTTTACCATGGGGGTGGTTGCCACCGCATCTCGGGGGTGAAAATTTTTTATTATATTTTAATTGCAAAAGTTGGTGAAACCGTTCATTCTAAACAAAAAACGTTCTATATATTTTTTTGCCAAAATTGATATTTTCGATTTATTCGCTATCAAAAGTGTTAGTTTTATATCGAAAAAATCAATGTTTTTAATAAGTTTTCTGCTAATAACTCCAAAAGTTTTCGTTTATCAAAACAATTTTACTTAACAAAAATGTACGTTTTGAAAAAATAAAACCATTTTTTAAAATTTTCTTTAAGACCAATAGTAATCGATTTAAGAGGAGCAATATTACCATTTGTGACAACAATGTCAGAAGACCCTGCCTTTCAGGGCGACGACCAACACAGTCACCGAGGTAAAGCTACCTGAGGAAAGAAAAGCCAAAACCTTATAAAATAAAGGATGTTAAGTAAGCGAGTACAATTATAAACATAGAAAAGAAAAATCATTGGCAAATAACCCGCAATGTGAATGTGAATAAAAAAATTAACAATATAAAAAGATGGAATGCAACTGCAGACACGTGTTTCTGACTCATTAGTCGTCATCAGTACAGTATAGCCAAGTTAGAAGAATAATATTTTAACTCGGAAAAAGATCACTACAGGAGAAATATTACCATTTGTGACAACAATGTCAGAAGACCCTACCTTTCAGGGCGACGACCAACACAGTCACGGAGGTAAAGCTACCTGAGGAAAGAAAAGCCAAAACCTTATAAAATAAAGGATGTTAAGTAAGCGAGTACAACTATAAACGTAGTAAAGAAAAATCATTGGCAAATAACTCGCAATGTGAATGTGAATACACAATTAACAATATAAAAAGATGGAATGCAACTGCAGACACGTGTTTCTGACTCATTAGTCGTCATCAGTACGGTATAGCCAAGTTAGAAGAATAACAGTTTAACTTGGAAAAAGATTACTACAGGAGCAATATTACCATTTGTGACAACAATGTCAGCAGACATTGCCTTTCAGGGCGAAGACCAACACAGTCACGGAGGTAAAGCTACCTGAGCAAGGAAAAGCCAAAACCTTATACAATAAAGGATGTTAAGTAAGCGAGTACAACTATAAACGTAGTAAAGAAAAATCATTGGCAAATAACTCGCAATGTGAATGTGAATACAAAATTAACAATATAAAAAGATGGAATGCAACTGCAGACACATGTTTCTGACTCATTAGTCGTCATCAGTACGGTATAGCCAAGTTAGAAGAATAACAGTTTAACTTGGAAAAAGATTACTACAGGAGCAATATTACCATTTGTGACAACAATGTCAGCAGACATTGCCTTTCAGGGCGAAGACCAACACAGTCACGGAGGTAAAGCTACCTGAGCAAGGAAAAGCCAAAACCTTATACAATAAAGGATGTTAAGTAAGCGAGTACAACTATAAACGTAGTAAAGAAAAATCATTGGCAAATAACTCGCAATGTGAATGTGAATACAAAATTAACAATATAAAAAGATGGAATGCAACTGCAGACACATGTTTCTGACTCATTAGTCGTCATCAGTACGGTATAGCCAAGTTAGAAGAATAATAGCTTAACTTGGATAAAGATCACTACAGGAGCAATATTACCATTTGTGACAACAATGTCAGAAGACCCTGCCTTTCATTGCGACGACCAACACAGTCACGGAGGTAAAGCTACCTAAGGAAAGAAAAGCCAAAACCTTATACAATAAAGGATGTTAAGTAAGCGAGTACAACCATAAACATAGAAAAGAAAAATCATTGGCAAATAACTCGCAATGTGAATGTGAATACAAAATTAACAATATAAAAAGATGGAATGCAAATGCAGACACGTGTTTCTGACTCATTAGTCGTCATCAGTACAGTATAGCCAAGTTAGAAGAATAATAGTTTAACTTGGAAAAAGATCACTAGAGGAGCAATATTACCATTTGAGACAACAATGTTAGAAGAACCTGCCTTTCATGGCGACGACCAACACAGTCACGAAGGTAAAGCTACCTGAGGAAAGAAAAGCCAAAACCTTATACAATAAAGGATGTTAAGTAAGCGAGTACAACTATAAACATAGAAAAGAAAAATCATTGGCAAATAACTCGCAATGTGAATGTGAATACAAAAATTAACAATATAAAAAGATGGAATGCAACTGCAGACACGTGTTTCGGACTCATTAGTCGTCATCAGTACAGTATAGCCAAGTTAGAAGAATAATAGTTTAACTTGGAAAAAGATCACTAGAGGAGCAATATTACCATTTGTGACAACAATGTCAGAAGACCCTGCCTTTCAGGGCGACGACCAACACAGTCACGGAGGTAAAGCTACCTGAGGAAAGAAAAGCCAAAACCTTATACAATAAAGGATGTTAAGTAAGCGAGTACAACTATAAACATAGAAAGGAAAAATCATTGGCAAATAAGTCGCAATGAGAATGTGAATACAAAATTAACAATATAAAAAGATGGTATGCAACTGCAGACACGTGTTTCTGACTCATTAGTCGTCATCAGTACAGTATAGCCAAGTTAGAAGAATAATAGTTTAACTTGGATAAAGATCACTACAGGAGCAATATTACCATTTGTGACAACAATGTCAGAAGACCCTGCCTTTCATTGCGACGACCAACACACTCACGGAGGTAAAGCTACCTGAGGAAAGAAAAGCCAATACCTTATACAATAAAGGATGTTAAGTAAGCGAGTACAACTATAAACATAGAAAAGAAAAATCATTGGCAAATAACTCGCAATGTGAATGTGAATACAAAATTAACAATATAAAAAGATGGAATGCAACTGCAGACACGTGTTTCTGACTAATTAGTCGTCATCAATACAGTATAGCCAAGTTAGAAGAATAATAGTTTAACTTGGAAAAAGATCACTACAGGAGCAATATTACCATTTGTGACAACAATGTCAGAAGACCCTGCCTTTCAAGGCGACGACCAATACAGTCACGGAGGTAAAGCTACCTGAGGAAAGAAAAGCCAAAACCTTATAAAATAAAATATGTTAAGTGATCGAGTACAACTATAAACATAGAAAAGAAAAATCATTGGCAAATAACTCGCAATGTGAATGTGAATACAAAATTAACAATAAAAAAATATGGAATGCAACTGCAGACACGTGTTTCTGACTCATTAGTCGTCATCAGTACAGTATAGCGAAGTTAGAAAAATAATAGTTTAACTTGGAAAAATATCACTACAGGAGCAATATTACCATTTGTGACAACAATGTCAGTAGAACCTGCTTTTCAGGGCGACGACCAACACAGTCACGGAGGTAAAGCTACCTGAGGAAAGAAAAGCCAAAACCTTATACAATAAAGGTTGTTAAGTAAGCGAGTACAACTATAAACATAGAAAAGAAAAATCATTGGCAAATAACTCGCAATGTGAATGTTAATACAAAATTAACAATATAAAAAGATGGAATGCAACTGCAGACACGTGTTTATGACTCATTAGTCGTCATCAGTACAGTATAGCCAAGTTAGAAGAATTATAGTTTAACTTGGAAAAAGATCGCTACAGGAGCAATATTATCATTTGTGACGACAATGTCAGAAGACCATGCCTTTCAGGGCGACGACCAACACAGTCACGGAGGTAAAGCTACCTGAGGAAAGGAAAGCCAAAACCTTATAAAATAAAGGATGTTAAGTAAGCGAGTACAACTATAAACATAGAAAAGAAAAATCATTGGCAAATAACTCGCAATGTGAATGTGAATACAAAATTAACAATATAAAAAGATGGAATGCAACTAAAGACACGTGTTTCTGACTCATTAGTCGTCATCAGTACAGTATAGCCAAGTTAGAAAAATAATAGTTTAACTTGGAAAAAGATCACTACAGGAGCAATATTACCATTTGCGACAACAATGTCAGAAGACCCTGCCTTTCAGGGCGACGACCAACACAGTCACGGAGTTAAAACTGCCTGAGGAAAGAAAAGCCAAAACCTTATAAAATAAAATATGTTAAGTAAGCGAGTACAACTATAAACATAGAAAAGAAAAATCATTGGCAAATAACTCGCAATGTGAATGTGAATACAAAATTAACAATATAAAAAGATGGAATGCAACTGCAGACACGTGTTTCTGACTAATTAGTCGTCATCAATACAGTATAGCCAAGTTAGAAGAATAATAGTTTAACTTGGAAAAAGATCACTACAGGAGCAATATTACCATTTGTGACAACAATGTCAGAAGACCCTGCCTTTCAAGGCGACGACCAATACAGTCACGGAGGTAAAGCTACCTGAGGAAAGAAAAGCCAAAACCTTATAAAATAAAGGATGTTAAGTGAGCGAGTACAACTATAAACATATAAAAGAAAAATCATTGGGAAATAACTCGCAATGTGAATGTGAATACAAAATTAACAATAAAAAAATATGGAATGCAACTGCAGACACCTGTTTCTGACTCATTAGTCGTCATCAGTACAGTATAGCCAATTTAGAAGAATAATATTTTAACTCGGAAAAAGATCACTACAGGAGCAATATTAACATTTGTGACAACAATGTCAGAAGACCCTGCCTTTCAGGGCGACGACCAACACAGTCACGGAGGTAAAGCTACCTGAGGAAAGAAAAGCCAAAACCTTATAAAATAAAGGATGTTAAGTAAGCGAGTACAACTATATACATAGAAAAGGAAAATCATTGGCAAATAACTCGCAATGTAAATGTGAATACAAAATTAACAATATAAAAAGATGGAATGCAACTGCAGACACGTGTTTCTGACTCATTAGTCGTCATCAGTACAGTATAGCCAAGTTAGAAGAATAATAGTTTAACTTGGAAAAAGATCACTACAGGAGCAATATTACCATTTGTGACAACAAAGTTAGAAGACCCTGCCTTTCAGGGCGACGACCAACACAGTCACGGAGGTAAAGCTACCTGAGGAAAGAAAGAAAAGCCAAAAGCTTATAAAATAAATGATGTTAAGTAAGCGAGTACAACTATAAACTTAGTAAACATTACACCAATCTAGTATGTATTTAGACCACAAACTGCAATAATATCATATTTAAAATATATTTTAGACAATAAAATGTAGTTTACTGTAAACTTATGCGATATAAATTTTGACAATGTGAAGTAAATTTTATTTAGGGAGGTACCTAATAAACGTCAAAATCCTAGACCTATTGGTAGGGGAGCCCAAGCGGACAGCGGAGATTTTTACCATATGGGGAGAAACCTGGTACCCTGTAGATGTATCTCTACCACATATTGGCTCTAAGCACAGCGGAGTTCGTTAAGGGAGACCGAAAAAAAATGTATCCTTAGAAAAACTCGAAATAATCAGATTACGATAAGGTAAGTTAACTACATGCAAAACAGTTTATATTTAAAAAATCTGACGATTTGGGCGGGGCGTAAGGAAATGGGTGAGTCACAAAGTTTCACAAGAAAAAAGCGAATATTTCGCGAAATGAATGATAGATCTAAAAACTAAAAATTACGTGCTCAATATTTGTCATAAATCTATCTAATGATATCAAACACGACTCCCCACGGAGAGGGGTGGGGAGTAAACTTTAAATTTTTAATAAGAATTTCGCGATATTTCTCGAAATGATCAGATCGAAAAGCTTAAAAATACACTTATTCAATATGTTTGAAAAATCTATCGAATGGCACCAAACACGACCCCCAACGGAGATTGGGTTAATTTTAAGCCCAAATAAAAATTTTAAATAGGGGCCCCCATTTTTTATTGCAGATTCGGATTCCTTACGTACAATAAATAACTTTTATTTGAAACAATTCCCCACTAAAACGGAAAACTTTACTTAATTTTTTTTGGTTTTAGAACCTACTCTTCACAACCCAATAGTATAGGTCCCCTAAGCGCTCGAGTGACTGCACATTTAGCATACTTTCCTCCCCTACTATATTATATGTAGTTTCATTTTTTAACTAGTGAAAAAAAGTAATACAGTAAACTCTCTCTTAACGATAGAGACGATTTTTAAAACAAAAATCATTCGACAATATGCGAACCTGTACTTTTTAACTCCTTTCAACGGACACTCTCAACAACGGACCTGGACAATAAATAATGGTACAAATGCGGACAGTAAAAAAATTTTTATCCAAATATTTTACATTATATAGATGGTATAAAGGCCAAAGGGCGTAACCCTAAATTTATGAATTTTACAGGAGGCTTAAAAAACTTAATTACTTGTACTATGTAGCTAGTTTAAATTTTCTTTTACTATTTACTTGTAGCACGTCATCTCCCGAAATAAATAAATACAACAAAAATGTATATTATTGCTTACATTACAAATATAAGAAATAAGAATTTTATATCATATTTTGTGGGTTACGCCTTTTGGCTGGACTGTTTAAATATGACTATTAATGAGGGTTACGATGTAAATGTCAGAAACCCCTTTATGTTGGTTGGCTTTTTTGGCGGTTTTTTTACTTCGTAATAACCGGTTTTGCCGGTTGCCGGGTCATCTTAGATAATAAAACCTTAATACTTAGTTACAGGATCAGAGGCGGCTCTAGCCCATGTAGCGCCCGTGTGCAGTTGATGCCCTGGCGCCCTTTTAGTCCTTGGGCCCACATATAAAATTATTATTAATGACCACACCGTCGAAACTTTTTGTACTTGTTATTTGGGTGGAGTCGGACAAATTGGGAGCTTGGCGCATTATGGTAGTGGAGCGTTTGTATGTTAAGCTGTCACGAAGTTATCAATTTTATGCAAGAAAAAAAATTTATAACCACATTGGTCATTTTATTTTAATCAATGGTTTTTATCATATAAACAGCGAAAACAATTTTGTCGGACAAGAATATTGGGCAATATGACGCGTCGGACACCCTGAATGTCAAATTTATGAAAATAATAAATTTATTACCATATTACCACATGGCTAATTTTAACCCAATCTACTATAAAAAAATTTTACAATAATGTGGTAACATTGTCGGACAATTTTCACGGGGCATATGCGCAGTCGGATGCGCCGTAGATGTCAATTTCCTGGAATTTTTTTATTTCGTACCACAGATGTCATTTTTATTTTGTACTGTTTTTTTATATGTGTAATGCATATTAGATCACTTGTCGGACAAAAATAATGGGTCCAAAATTTTCAAAAAATTTTCCGAAATTTTCCCCCTTGTCGGAAAATTTTTTTGAAAATTCGAGAAAAGAAACTACAGAGCGATGTTCGTCATTGTTCAAGGAATATGTACACAAATTTTCAGATCAAAATTTTTCCAAAATTTTCCCTCTTGTCGGAAAATTTGTTGGAAAATTTTGGGTACAACTCTACGTCACGCTCTTTTAAATGTTGTACTTAGTGTGTGTACCAATTTTCAGCTAAATCGATTCAAAAGTAACCGAGAAAAACTGTTTTAAAATTTTTTTTGACAATGCCTCCTCTTAAGGGCGTCGATAACCTAAAATAATTAAGTTTTCTGTTCGTTTGCCTTAACATTTTTGTCAGACAATTACATTTTTTGTTTAAGAATATAATTACTTGTAACCTACTAATTTTGTCGGAAAAATGGTTGTGAAAATAAAGGATGCACGAACCCAGCATAGTTTAAGAGTATAGTTTACTAATAAAAATTAAATTTTTTTTCCGACTGTGTTGTCCGACTTGCCCTAATAAATTTGTCGTACACTTTGATTTTTTGATTTAGAATATAATTACTTTTAACCTCCTATTTTTGTCGGAAAAACGGTTGTAAATAAAAAAATTCCAGGAAATTTACATCTTCGGCGCATCCGACTGCGCATAAAGCCCCTGAAAATTGTCCGACAAGGTTACCACAATATTGTAAAAATGTTTTATGCTAGATTCTGTTAGAATTAGTCATATGGTAATAAATTCATTATTTTCATAAAGGACATCGCACACATCTTATGGAAAATAAAATGTCACTAAAATTCAATAAAATTTATACGAATAGATTCGTTTTAAATTAACGGTCAAATCTTATCATTGCGCCAACTCCATATTTTCAATAATAAGAGCAGAAATTGATATAAATAAATCTGAAATCAAATGGATACGTACATAAGTTAGAGAGAGAAAAAATATTTTATAATACCCAAATTGTCGGTACTCCATAAATCAGCGGATTAGTTTCACTAATCCGCTTAGGACCAGCGGGGTTTAAGCTCTTTTGAATAGCACCCAGAGCAATAGTGATTGTAACTGACATTTTTACTGACTCCAAAAATGTGATTTCGATAAACTTTAATTGCAATTTGCGCCGTAATTAATCATAATTAAGAGTTGGCGCAATGATAAGATTTGACCGTTAATTTAAAACGAATCTATTCGTATAAATTTTATTGAATTTGAGTGACATTATATTTTCCATAACATGTGTGCGATGTCCGACATATTCAGCGTGTCCGACGCGTCATATGGCCCAATATTTTTGTCCGACAAAATTATTTTCCGATATAATAAAAACCATTGATTAAAATAAAATGACCTATGTGGTTATAAATTTTTTTCTTGCATAAAATTGACAACTTCGTGCCAGCTTGACAGACAAACGCCCCACTACCATAATGTGCCAAGCTCCGAATTTGTCCGAATCCACCCAAATAACAAGTAGAAAAAGTTTCAACGATGTGGTCATTAATAATAATTTTATATGTGGGCCCAAGGACTAAAAGGGCGGGAGCCAATAGGTATTTACAGCGTCAGAACAACCTACCCGAATCTAATCTACGATGAACTACGTATTTTCAGTATTACTAAAAAAACCAACAACAAGTTGTTAATACGGATATTTTTTGATAAGCTCTGACTCCGCTGAAAGTCACAATAATTGCGGTAGTAATAAAAGAAAATCTTCCTTTTAAATAATTTTAATCAAAAGAAAAGCCGCTGTACTTTATATTTACATGTTAGCTTAAATATAATACATAATCCATTCCGTCAACGCTTATTTCGCAAAATTACCCCGCGACACGTGTACAAACGCATTTGAAAATGCCCGGCAAGTCCCAAGCAATTTGACCTTTATAGGTTCCACAACCTATTTCGAAATCATTGTCGATATGTCTTCAAACGATTCAAAAGATTGCCGCCGTCCAAAAATCGTTTTAAAGCCTATTTTATGTTGAAACATAGTAAAGGACCCGCTCTTTGGCGCTCGGCGCCCCCCAACATGCCGGCGCCCGTGTACACCGCACACCCTGCAAAATAGGTAAAGCCGCCTCGTTACAGGATAATAAAAAAATAATGAATTCCGAGAAAAAATACTGTTTAAATTCATCAATAATTTTTGATTTGTTTAACGTTTGTATTCCTTAATGACTCTCACGCTCACTGAAATATGTTTAAGAAATGTGATAAGCTGAACTAACTATTTTGATGAACTTGACATTCCTATTATGAGATCCCCAATTCAGCAAATATGACCTGCTTATTATAAAAACAGGTATTAAAAGATATTTTTTAGTATCAATATCAATCAGCTGTGTGTTGTGCAGATGCAGAAAGTGCAGGCATAGTTGTATTATTTAAAATAAATGCTATACCTACACAAACGAGCCTGTGGGTGGAATCACTTAAAAAAATTAAACAAATAAAAAAGTTTTGTGTATCTTGTATAAAATGTGATTTTTTTTTCGGATATACAACAAATTTGCAAAACATTTAGGATAATAATACATCCAGTTCAGAATTTTAACAATTATTAATAATTTGTTTTTAATGATTTTATAGGTATACAATAATAAAAAATAGTAATCCTAAATAGTGCTATATTACGAGTACATGTATTAATAATAAACAAAATATAAAAAAATTAGCCTTCCTCATCAGTTTCAGCAAGTTCATCCGGCTCCGAAGTGTCTGATCTCATTTGGATAATATTCTTCGTGGTACCGATTTGGAATAACATTATTTTTAATTAAATTCACTAGATCCTCGTATTTTTCAGATACCAATTTTAATTCTTCGTTATATAGCGGTGCCAGGTGCCAGTGAAGGTAAAGTAATGGTTGATTGCCTTGTCTTTTGTCCTTTCACGCAAATTCTTATTTCTTCACTTTCCGAATCTAATGATGCTTTTGCTATCACCGTGGAAGAATTTTTTTCAAAAGCTATTAGCTTCAATTCGGATAGTTTTTTGCTATTTCCGTTAGGTACTATCCTTCTTTAATACGGGAAAAATAGCTTTTTGAAGAGCTTTAAAATGTTTGAAGTCAGTATAATTCAATACCTCTACCTCGTAGGGCTGCGGTTGTGTACGTGAATTAACAATAACCGTTGACCATTCTAAAGGAGCCCAAATTATTTTCTTTTTTAGGTTTGACTCAATTGTGGCATGTATTGAATCAACAGGCATATAAGTATGACCTGGCTCAAGATATACAATAGAAACTTTTTCCACAGCAGTAGATGTTTGCAGAAACCATAAAATAGCTTGTCAATATAACCACAATTTTTGGGTTACGCCCTCTGGCCAGAACCATTGATCAGGTGATGCCAAGGAAAAGTTAGGCTTACGCCAATTATCCGGTACGTGATACTAGCTGTTCTGGGTTACGCCGTGAGGGTTTCGCCAAATGTTGGGATGAAATTGGGAAACCGCCAAATGTACAAAATGACATTATTCTAATATTTTATAGGTTTATAGTCATAGATGGGGTATGGGTATGACCTTTGTCCGGGAGGTGTATTTCTGGTCGGTCTTTGAAAATAACCAAAAATCGAAATTTCGAATTTTTTAGGGTTACGCCCTTTGGCCTTTACACGATCGATATTATGTTATAGAACTACCTAGATTTATTATTTCAAATCAATACAGATGTCCATGAGTGATATTTGATATTACAAATGTTTAGTTTATCGGCACCAAGTAATAAAAGTTTGATGTTTCCGCTTCACATTAACAAACTGTATTAAGCAAAGCAAGTGAAATATAGTTATTTTTCTACAACCACTATTCAAAGTGCACTTTTCTGCACGGTTTTATGTTAGCAAACTTGATATTTTCTCACAGTATAAGATATTTGACATTAGTGTGCAGAAAAGTGACGTTTCTGTGCCGCAAAGTGACGTTTCTGTGCCGCAAAGTTCTTTTCTGCACAGTTGACTACCTCATTCTGAGTAACGTTATATTCTGTTTACATCCGTGGACTACCGCATTCTGAGTAACGTTATATTCTGTTTACATCCGTGGTTAAACTTTAGACAAATATATAACCTATAAGACAATTATTATATTTAACTATAGCATAGAAACTAAATTATGGATGTTACAACTGTTTTATTTTACAATTTTATTCTTATTAAACATTTTATAATTATCAAATAACCAATAAGGATTTAGCAACCTGTGCAAGAGACGTCGAATGAAGTAGGTTTTGTGTAAATCCGTGACTGCATAAATATAATGTCAATAATGTGTAATAATTGTTTAAATTTAAACAAATTAAGGCAGTGCATTAATTTTTTAACTGATTTCTGTGCAATTTATTTAGGTATAAGGAATTTAAATTGATTAGTAGGTATTAATTAAATACAGTTTAAAATTTATCACATAGGTACCTATTATAATTAATCGTCGTTTGGAAATTGTGATTTTTATTTTTAGGAAAAACTGTGCTTGTAGAAAAAGTATAGTGTGAAACACGTGCAGAAAGGTAATTTCTCACTCGTTTGAATTGCGGCACTCGCTTGCGCTCGTACCGCAACTTTTCAAACTCGTGAGAAATTAGTACCTTTCTGCACTTGTTGCACAATATACTATTTCCTAACAAGTGCAGAAAGTCATTCTTTTCCGCACGCGACTGCAGTTTGCCGAACGACGCGAAGTGGGAGTTCGGCAAGCAGTCGAGTGCGGAAATGAGACTTTCTGCAAGAGTTAGGAACAATATTTTTTCTAAGACTCTTTAAAAATTACCAAATCTTAATCAATTAATTTAATTAATATGAAAATACATACACAAATTAATTCTTTGACAAGGTTGTCAAAACCAAACTTTCAATATAATTAGTTAGCATGACGACGATCTTGGTTTCCATGACGACGATTCAAAACGGCTGTTATTGTCTACCGATTTGACTTTCGAATATTATGTCAAAATAATTTTATTTCATTGAATTGTCGCGTTAATTTCATTAAAACAGGAACACAATAAGATATATTTGAAATTAATTAGTAAATAATATCTAAATATTAGTTTATTGCATGTATTATAATTACTTTAAGGCCATATTAACATATCTAAATTAACACGCGTGCGGAAAAGTAAAAACCGCGTGCGGAAAAGTAACACGCGTGCGGAAAAGTAACACGCGTGCGGAAAAGTGAAACTTTCTAAACTAAAATGCGTGCGCGAAAGTAGATATTTTTGCACGCTCGTAGAAAAATAAATTTTACTAATGTCCTGTGTCAGCCGATGAAAAGAATGCCGATATGTACCAGGAACATTAAATTTTATAATAACGTTATTGTGTTTTGTCTAGAATACAATTTTAACGGAAATAGCAGATGAAGCATATTCAAAAATTCAAGTTAATTTTTGTTATTTTCGGATTAAGTTTCGCAATAGATTTTATCTGAACATCGACCTATATAAAATTAAAGTAACTGAAATAATTTTAGTTTTAAAGGTTTTGCAACGTAAATAACATGGCGTCCACCAAAAGGAAGTTTTTAAGTTTGAGAGAAAAAGTCGATATGGTTCATTATGCAGAGACGCATAAGTCGAGTGTTAGAAAGTTGGCAGAAAAATTTGGAATTGGAAAAACTCAAGCCAGTGAAATTTTGAAACATATAAGTTATTTAATTAATCAATTTTCTGAGTGCGGAAACCTGGAAGCCAAAAGAAAATTTTTGAAAACCGAGGGTGCTGAATTAGACCAAATTGTTTTCGATTGGTTTTGTAAAGTGAGATCTAAAAATATTCCCGTTTCTGGTAAAATTATCCAAGAAAAAGCAATAGAAGTTGAAAAGAAGCTAAGTGTTGATATGAAAGTTTCTTGTGGATGGCTCGAGAAATTTTGTAAGCGACATAATATTTCGTTCAAATCCATATGTGGCGAAGCAGCTGCTGTAGATTTGTTAGTGGTTTCTGACTGGAAGGAAAAACTGCTCACTTTAATTAAAGGATACTCTCCGCGAGATATTTTTAATGCAGATGAGACATGATTATTTTTTAGAGCCCTACCCAACAAAATTTATGCCCTGAAAGGAGAAAGATGCACTGGAGGTAAGGCTTCCAAAGAAAGAATCACAATACTATTTTGCACCAACATGATAGGGGACAAAGAAAAACCACTCCTAATTGGAAAAAGTAAAAACCCCCGTTGTTTCAAGGGTTCACACACAGTGGCGTAGCTAGCGTGGGTGACACCCGGGGCGGTAATCGATGGTGTCATCCCAAATCCTAAAAATAAAGATTGTTAAAATCAACGAAAATCCGATAAACGTATGTTTTGAATAATAAAAAAATTAAGAATTATAGTTAACGAAACTGCAGTAAATAGTATATCATCATCATCATCATCATCATCATCGTCTAACCACTATCGTCTACTGCTGAACATAGGCCTCTTTTAAGTTTCTCCATGTCTCCCTATCTTGTGCTACCACTATCTAGTTTCCGGCAGTTCTATATAAGTTTATTTACTTTTTTGGTTTACACTATGTGAATGAATTAAAATATTTTTTAGCTTTACTAGCGACAAACTCTGAAATTACATTTTCTATATTTATGTTTTGTGTTGCTTCATGTTCGATAGTTAATCATCAGCCAGCCTCAAAAGTCCACTGCTGAACATAGGCCTTCTCCCCTCATTTCCAACCCCATCTATCCTACGCCGCTCTGATCCAGTTTTTTTTTAGCTTTGTTAAGTCGTCAGTCCATCTTGTAGGCGATCGACCGACGCTTCTCTTGTCTTCTCTTGGCCTCCATTTCCGTAACCTCTTCGTCCATCGCCTATCTGTCGCTCTGGCTATGTGTCCTGCCCATCTCCACTTCAACCTGGCTATCCTTTCGATGACGTCAGTCACCTTTGTTCTTCTCCTGATTTCTTCGTTTTTGATTTTGTGTCGCAGAGTTAATGATAGAGCAAACCCAAATAGAAAAAGTTAAGACATACAAATATCTGGGAACCTGGGTTGATGACAAAAATGACCAAAGCAAAGAAATTAAAGTCCGAATTGAAACTGCAAGGCAAGCATTTATAAAAATGAAGACACTGCTTACAAACAAAGACCTTTAGTTGCCTCTCAGATTGAGGGCTCTAAGATGCTACATATTTTCTATATTGCTATACGGAATGGAAGCTTGGACATTGAAGAGACAACACATAAGAAGAATAGAAGCGTTCGAAATGTGGTGTTACAGAAGAATATTAAAAATTCAGTGGGTTCAAAGGATTACCAATGTTGAAGTGCTACGACGTTTAAATAAGGAGTTAGAAATTATGAAAAGTATAAAAACTAGAAAACTGGAATATTTGGGTAACATTACCAGAGGAGAAAAATATGAGTTGCTGAGAATTATTATGCAAGGAAGGATCCAAGGAAGAAGAGGCATAGGAAGAAGACGCATCTCCTGGCTGAGGAACCTTAGAGAATGGTTTAACTGTAGTTCATTACAACTATTCAGAGCAGCAGCCAACAAAGTGACCATAGCCATTATGATATCCAACCTCCGATAGGAGAGGGAACTTTAAGAAGAAGAAGTCGCAGAGTTATTCCTAACATTGACCGCTCCATTCTCCTAACATTGACCGCTCCGTTCGATAGTTAATAAACCTAGGTTATTTAGCCTTGTTGACGTCATTGTTTCTCGCAAGTAATTCTTGATTGATTTTAGCTTCCCAAAACTTCTCTCATATGAAGCAACCGATACAAAAATGGTCATAAACAATTTTAAGGCGACCATTAAGTTTGGGAGAGATTCCATAAAATCCCATTCTACAATGAATTTTAAAAAGTCTACAGCTAACCATTTAGATGCTGTAATATTGGCCGCTTGTAAAAGTCTTCTGAGCCTTGGTGTTTCTAGCAGGAGGTTCTTCTGATACCTCTTCATGGTAAAAGTCACAAAATGTTGAAACAGCTAATTTCAACTGTTCACTGTTCGTGAAAAAGCAAAGTGTGTGTCTGCACAGCCTCGAACAATGAAGCCATATTGGACTGATCTAGTTTCGAGTTCAACATTGAATATCAAAACATTTTAACATAATATTATCTTTTTGAAGTTCTGCTCGAAGTGTAAGTCCTATATAGGTAGTTAACTCACTATCCATTCGTTTTCTACGTCGAATTAGTTTTTAGGTGGGAATGTCGTCGTCCTCATATTTTGTCGTGGCAAAATCTATGTATTACTTTATTTATAATATGATTACGTTTTTCTTCAATATAAAGACAAAGTGCCCCTATTTTGGTCATGATTGATCAACGGTTATGCCTTTAATTGCACAAAGCGGACATAAGGTTATGTGCAGTACCTCTGGTGTATAAATTTTTCTTGTTGATGAGAGAATTAATCAATTGAAGCAACAACATTATAAAAATGTTCTGCCAATACTTTAACTGCAGCCAGCATAGTGCGCAGTGACTGAGAACTCCAACGCGTTGTGGAAAGTCGCTTAACAGATGTTTTGTTGTGTTTAATAAGCACTTCTTATCAGCTAATGGAAACACATAAAAAAAACTTAAAAATTGCTTCTACAGTAGTTCTGAAAAATGTTACACAAGATGTGTTTTGTGCAAAAGAGTGCTGTCCACATAAATTAATTAAATGATCAAGAGATCCGAAGAAAATGGCATTTATTAAAATGGCCTAAAGAGAGTTTCCTGTATGTACTTTATGAACTGTAAAACGTGTATTAATATGAAAGCGATAATTAAACGTGTATTAATATTAATATTTATGTATATGAAAGCGCGATACTTTATGCACGGCTTAGAAAAAAGTAATTTAATATAGTCTGTTCGCTAAACTCAGACGCAAATTTCTAGATATTTTAGTCGGTAATTTTGCCAATTTTAGTAAAATTGGCAAAAAATAGTTACTAAATAGTTAATAATCACTAAATAGTTAGTAATTTTGCCAGTTTTTGCAAAATTGGCAAAAAACAAAAAAATTATCGACTTAAATATCTAGCCAGTTGCGTCTGAGTTTAGCGAACCGACTATAAATAATGTTTACCAGTATTTAATCAGTTTATTTAATAAAAGTATTGCCACCAGTAATAAACAGGTAACATCTAAGGTGAACTTTAAATTCTTGTAATTCAAGATAATTTCTGGATTTATTGGAACTTTAAAATAGATTAAGAGAATTTGGTTTAAACTGGTTTTTTGGAACTAAATATTAGAGAAGTGTAAAAAGAAACTTTTACTGATGTAGTTACTATTTTTCATTTAAATCAAATTGTTACAGCTTTGTGTAGGTAGAACCCCGCAAATCCGAACTAATTGGGGGGACAGCCTGTTCGGATTCTGAAAAGTTCGGATTATTCGAAAGTTAGCCTAAGAAGCTAACGAAGATGATTTTTAAAAGATTTGGACTACCACCGATCCCTTTATGAAACTTTATCCGCACGTTTATGCCTCCAATATTCTAGAGCTTAAAAATATTAAGATTTATGAAATAGATCACTAAAATATTAAATCGCTAACGCTAGTAGTTTTGTTTCGTCACGGGACATGGGAATTCGGCCATGTAAATGATTCATTTAATTTGTAATCTGGATATTGATTACACCATGTTTCTCATGTTTCTTATCTTTTTCAATGTTTTCGTTCATAGTACCTATGCCATGGGAAATGTGTATTATGCACATTCCTTTATTGATTGTGTTTAAGTTTTTATAAGTATGCACTACGTATAAAGTATATAAAGTAAAGTATATAAAGTACGTATTTATTTTTAATAAATTTCACATGTCCAGATTCCTATTAATTTTACATTGTTAAATTTTCTGGTTCTCTGTACATATAGTAAGCATGTTTTTAAATTTTTATTTTGAATTTTTAAAAATTTTTTCACTTTCTGTTGTTTCGGATTTGCCGAAAGTTCGGATTTGCGGGGTTCGGATTTGCGGGGTTCTACTGTAGTTAGAAAAATGGGTGTTACTATGCGGTCTATCGTCTTGTTTCTGCTACAGCTTGCGGTCTACCGAGAGAATTGGTGTATAAGCTTTAATATTACTATGCCGATAAAAAATGTTTAGAAATCATTTTGTATTTTTGTGTATTTTTTAAAAACATGTAGAGTTTGTGTAAGGTTTTATAGGTCTAAAGTTAATAATTTTCGAAATATTTAAAATGGCATGAGAGTTTTACTAGTATAGTGTCATTTTTAAATAATTTAATATCTTTGACATAGGTATATTAATATATATACAATGTGAACACTATTTGCACATAAAATTTTGTTTTCATTTTTTTAAATGGTACACCCTGTATATTAGTATTGCATTTTGTAGTAAATATTACAGGCTTTCTTTTCATATCAGGTTGTATGTACCTAGCATGTTTCGTTTTGTAGCTATTTAAAAAAGAACTATATATTTTACGTTTTTGCGGATTTTTTATTACTAAACAAATACATTAAAATATCATATTTTACAAAACATCATATTTTAAATTAAATAAACAACAAATTTTAAAGTCTACCTTGGTAATTTTTCTACCCTAGCAGGTAGTGGCATCGGCAATCCGATCGCTGCCGATACAGTGGACGCAGTGTTAAAAATTAATCCGATGCGTACGATGCGGACCTGTGGACGCTTGCCTTTACCTATGGTCGAAAGTCCGTGAGAACTTCTATAACATTTATTTTAATAAGTCACAGGTGTGAAAAAAATTAGTCTGATATTTAATTTTAAATATATCATTCAAAGAAACTTTTTGTTTATTATAAGGGACTTTCTGCCCTCGCCAATAATGTAGACTTTTATTCTGCGTTTAAATTTTTTAAAAATACCTATTAGTTTTCTCAGAATTCGAAAAAAATAAATGCGTTTAAAAAGAATTCGACCGAAATTTTGGGCCTACGCTCTTAAAAAGGATTAAAGTATTATACATTTTTGTACTGTTTAAATTTATTACGCGACGATCCACTGTTTTAAAGATTGGTTGAACGGTGTTGCCAGTTGTATGGTCCTCACTATGTGTATCGTAAGTTATTCAACAGGGCATAGAATATACATGGTTAGAAAATATACGCCAAAGTCAGCGCCTCTATGCGGAAAATGTCTGAACTAAAAATTGATGTGGACCATACAAAATGAGGTCCCACTTTTTTTTGTAAAAAAACAGTGTTTGCTATCAGTACATGTCTACGAAAAAGTCTTACATTGATTGACAAAGTGAGGTCCGTATACTGGACCTCACTTTGTATAGGACCTCACTTCAACCGCAGTTTCTTTTGATATGTGACTCACTTCATACCCTGGGAGTAAGTATATATATATATACATTGACTGCATTCCCCAAAATTATTCATTTTATATATATATATATATATATATATATATATATATATATATATATATATATATATATATATATATACATCTTGACAACTTAGACACCCCTGAATTTAAGAAAATTCGATTCAACCCTAAGTGGATTAAGAATCTTTCTAATATTGAGGTTCCTCAGGACATTCTTAAGTTGTTGTCTCTGGGTCCTAAATTTGGCCTACATCCAACTTTCAAAGACTATTCTGTTAGTAAAATATTGACCGATGTTGAGAATATTTTGTCTCATGCAGACAAATCTGACCTTCTATCTCTTAGGTCTTCTTCCAACAATATTCTGTTGAATTTTACTAATCGCCCTAGACAACCCATATCGGAGTTAGATAAGATCTACAGGGAAACGGTATC